>NC_084632.1:30152483-30194983 GCF_033978795.1 Nerophis ophidion | reverse complement strand
TGTGGCTCAATCTGCCATTTTTAAATTGTATTTTAATGTACTATTATTTAATATATATTATTGTTTTAGTTGCTTAAGAGATATTCCTGGCTCTGAATTTGCTCATTGCTATTTTTATGTTTTTGTGCATTATTTGTTGTCGTAATCAGGTTACTCATCAGTTACTCAGTACTTGAGTAGTTTTTTCACAACATACTTTTTAATTTTACTCAAGTAAATATTTGGGTGACTAGTCCTTACTTTTACTTGAGTAATAAATCTCTAAAGTAACAGTACTCTTACTTGAGTACAATTTCTTGCTACGCTACCCACCTCTGGTTATTAGTAATTATTATTAACATGTTTGTTATACTTTGCTCTATTTTTATATATAATTGTTATCATTAAACAATGTAACGCAGGTTGTATACCAGTGGCAGCGGATGGTCTGTCTAGTAGGGTAAGCTATTTTTCAGCTACTCTTTAAACATGAGTACAGTCTCCAAAAACAGACAAAAGATATAAACATGCTAGATTTTACAAAAAAAACTTCACTTAAAAAATGATAAATATCTCCATATCAAAAGGAAAAACGGAATGAAGTTTAAAAAAATCCTTTGACAGTGTTTTATAATTCAAGCTTGAAGATTCACTCACTTTGCTATCAATAAAAAAGGGATTCAGCCCAGACGGATCATCCAATCATCATGCGGAATCCCGATGACCCCCTTTCAAACACTCTTATTCTTCCGCTCGTTTGTGAGCGGGACAATTAGACAATTTATCTAATGATTGTTTCGTTTGGCTGCAGCAGTGTGACGCTAAAACATCAATGAAAAAAGTTGCGGCAACTGTCGACAAAGCAGCTGATTCTATACAAGAGTTAAACGCATCCTAACACATGAAAGAAATGCAAACACAAAATAACATATTTGACCACTTTTTTATATTTTAGGGGAAGCTGAACTCCCCCTGCAGTCTTTAGCAATCACCACTGCTGTATATCTGGCATTACATGTTAAATAAATGCCGCAGGTAAGAGAAGTTGGCAAGTCAGATCCATAACTTCAGGACTGAAACTGGCTCTAAAGGCTGGGTGGGTCTGGCTAAAATGCAAAACAGAGCTGTGCGCGTCCCGCCGCTGGAAAGCCACCACCCCGTCGCCCAAGCCACCAACTGCCAGGGCGTAGTTGCGGCAGCACCTTGTCACTTCGTCGAGGCTCCTAACACTTGCGTGCGTCTTGCTTACAGTTGATCAAAATTTTTCAGTGGCCCCATTTTCTGCGCATTACTAGTCAATAGTGCTTGAATAATATAAGCGATGTATACATTCATATAATATATTACTTACTAAAAATCCAAATTTCAATTCATCCGTGGCATCACGATCAGATAGATATGGGGAAACCCTGTATACAAACATACATATACATATATATATACATACATATACATATATATATACGTATATATATATATATATATATATATATATATATATATATATATATATATATATAATATATATATATATATATATATATATATATATATATATATATATATATATATATACACACACAGAGGGCTAGCAATTAGGTTGGAAATAAGTTCCAAATAAATATTGATAAACTTTTAATCAAAATGTTGTTGTGACACTGGCTGCATTCACACCGAAATAATATGGATGTTTGTCCAATCATGTTTCTTACTGTGATTTTAGTTATAAGGGCAAGTCCTTTTTAGGTGAGTTTATCTAAAGCTCTTCCAATGCTGCCCAAATGAAACAAGAATCTACTGATGCTGTTAGACACTCATTAGGGAGGACTCTAATTAAGTGAGTCAACTTTTAAAATACACTGAACAGCAAAGGTTCTTCATTTATTATCTTCTTACAACTGTTCTTTTTTTCTCTACAGAGAAATAACCAATTCATATCTCCTTCCTTTTTTTCCCCCTTTTTTATCTCTCATCACCTTCTTCTCTTATATACCTTTCTCTCACTCAGTAATTAAAACAAGGTTTTGTCATGTGTTTCCAGTTTATAATTGCAATGGGAGAGTCTGTTTCTGACTCTCTGTCCCCCAATTATTATCAGCGTTTTTCAGCTACCAAATTGGCTAATTAAGCCTTAAGGACAAGTGAGATTCAATCCCATTAAGTTCCAGAAGAAGTCTGGAATGCCTGTGTTCTTCCTACTCCTGGGACAGGAAGGACGAGCGGGTTAACGAACGGTTTCCACAGTAACAGTCACATGGTGTGACATCCTATGCAGTGGCTGTCAGATATTAATCTCTAACAGAGACAACAATTGTGTTGCAGATCATCACTTCTTCCTATTAAGGTTGATCTGTGAAGATGGGGCAAAAGCCAAATAGAACTTGTCATACGACCTGTTTCAGCCCTTGCAGGTAGCAAGCTGTCAAACTGATTGATGACTTTACAGCCAGTGCAGTGCTTGGCTTGTAAAGGCCTTGCACATTACCAACACAGTCGTACATGCGGTTAACATGTCGGTCTAACAGCCATGTGATTATAGGTTTGAATCTCTGCTCAGGATTCTCTGTGTGAACTTAGCATGTTCTTCCTGTGCTTGTAAAGGTTAGTTCCACTGTCACAATTCCTTACTGTATTTTTGAAAACATGTTATAGCATACTTAACAATGTATGCGAGAAATGAGGAGTGGGTTAAAAAAAAAACCCTCCATCACTCATATGTTGCATAACAGTAACTGAACCACTGAAATTATGCATCATTAATGCTCTGAAAAATGCATTGCGGTCAGCATTTTATCTTCTGCTCTTATACAGGGCAGGGATAATTGTGTTAGTTTTATTAGTAGCATTAGTCTCCATATTAGGACGTTTTACATAAACCCGAAAAGGTAATGGCTATTCTTGCTAAATTGCCTCCTAAAATATTTCCCTTTTATGCAGCACCAAGCTCACTGTATATTAAAATACATTGTAAAATGAAGCAGGCTGTGTTTCTTGTTCTCTGCAAGACGAACAAAAGTTGCAATTCATTTTGATGGGTCTGACTAGTTCTATGAATGGATACAATTATGTACTACACCTGTTAAACTATTAAATCCAATTCATTTTTTCAAATAGTTTTGACATGATTTTGTTTTGTTTTGTAAGTAAAAGCATGATTAGAATATTTCAATGTCCAATAAAGCTGTCATCAAAGCTTTAGCCTAAGTAACTTGGAAATGCAACTTGTCTTTATTTTTATATATATATATATATATATATATGTATATATATATATATATATATATATATATATATATATATATATATATATATATTACATATGTCAAATTATTATTGTTTTTGATGATTATTGCGGCTTTTAATTAATTTGTATATTAAATTGTACTTTAATCCTGTGAACACAATTTAGTTTCTCTTTTCTGTAGGCTGCAGAGTTGTCGATGACTGACATCCCTGCGTCCCACGATGGACAAAAAAAGTGGTGAGACTTTTTTTTTTTTTTAAATAAAGACTACTGGAAATATGAATAATGTATGCAGCATGATGTATATTTATTTACATGCTATATTATGCGTCATGTGCTGTCGAGAAAAACAGTAACTTCCTGTTCCTGTTGTGGCCTAAAACAGGACAATAATCTATATGTTTTGGTGTAATCACTGCATGATAATTACTTCCCAGTAAATAATATGGTTTTACATACCAGAGCAATTTGTTTTAGCGCCATCAGTACAGCATGTCAATTGGATTTGAACGTATGTCAATAATAATGTCAATCTGCAAATAAATCATGAAACATTGACAATGTTACTGTTCTATTCATCCATACCAGCCAATGGCTTACAGACCAAGGCCAGTGAAGGTGGTGTTCAGAGAAAGCAACTGCCCTACTCAGTGGAAACTCCATATGGCTTCCACCTGGACTTGGATTTTCTCAAATACGTTGATGATATCGAAAAAGGCAATACCATCAAAAGAGTCCACATCCAGCGCAGGGTCAAGGGTCCACCCAAATTCAGTACTCTACCCAGAAACTTCAGTCTCCCAGGCCATGGGATCCGGCCAACCCCTAAAGACAGCCAGTGGTCTGGGACATCCACCTTGGGACCAAAACCTAAATCACGGTTAACAGAGGTTCACCAGATGTCTGAATTTAGAACAAATGAAGGAGGAATTTTGAGCCGGGGGACAGCTAGTCAGGGAACTAGTGTTGTTTCGGCTAAGGTCAGAGGTGAAGGAGTTTTGGGGGCCCAGGGAATTGAAGATAAAACTATGGGCACTCAGAATCGCCCAAACCTGCTGCGAGCATCAAGTATGCCAATCACATTACAACAGCGGAAAGGTTCTGATTCACGCAGTCCAGATCGTATTGTTGGAAACACCAGAAAATGGCTCAACCGAAAACATGTTTAGAGCATCACCAGATGTACAGAAAGAAGATCCGTTCCCCAAGAACGAGTGGGACTTCACCAGCAGATCACAGTTGCATTAAACGAGTCAGAGAGCTTGAAGAACAGGTCAAAACAATCCCTGAACTTAAAGCTCAGATTTGTTCCCTGAGAATGGAGAGAGAGAAACTACTAAGTCAACTTCAGTCTATAGAAAAGGCTCACATTTCCACATCATCTTCTAAAATGGCTCTGTGTATTGATCCTGGAATCAACACCCAATCACATGCATCCAGACATAAAGACGGTTTGAATTTGTCTCTGACACCACAAACAAATATACATTTGGAAACTTCAAAACATTTGACAACACAGCCACTAACTGAGAAAGGGATACAGGGTATCGCACAGGCAGTAAGTCAGAGATTGGTGAAAAGCTCATTAGCATGTGATGACATTTTTGAGCAGAGTTCTAATATGAAAGCACATCTTTCAGACAAACAAAACGAGACAGTGGGTAGTCCAGTAGAACATGCATCACAAGAAGATGATAATGTAGCAAAAGGAGGGAATTTTGAGCGCCCAGCGAGTGACCAGATTTGCATGATAAGCTGGTAACCCTAGAGGCTAAACTTCTTCAGGCTAAAGAAGAGCTGGAGAAAACTAATGGGCTGTTGAAAGAACAAATAACAGAGAACGAAATGAAGGAGGAGCGAATACTTCTAATGCGTGAGGGAGTTAGAGTAGAAGTGTCGCCAACGGAAACACAAAGAAGGCCAAGAAGAGATAGTATAGACACTGGAACAGAGACTGATAAAGTAGACTATTCCAACCAGGAGACAGAGACAGAAATACCTGGTACAGTTGATCAAGGAACAGATACTGAAAGAATATGTATTGAAATTTCTGTTTCCAAATCAGGATCTGGAAGTATCGATCAGGGAACAGAGACTACCAGAGTAGACACTCATGACAAAATGACAGAGGTTGAGCCAGAATCTGCATCTGTTGGGTCCCATAGGCCTATAGTCAACAGCATTGAACAGGGTACAGTAACTGAAAGAGCAGCCACTCAGGATCAGGTGACTGAAACACCAGTAGCCCGTAGGGTACACCAGGTCTTAGAAACAGACGGAGAGACAGAGACAAACCATCCACAAAGACCAAGGGCAAGCAGTGTTGACAGAGGGACAGAGACAGAGAGGGTGGACACTGTTGACAGGGTGACAGAGATGGAGGTCGCACAGAGGATTGACCGACATACTGAGACAGAACTTGAAATACCACAAGACAACAAACCATCCAGAAACACTGAAGCTGATAGTCAGGTGAGAGAAAGTCCAGGCAGCCAGAGAGGTGAAGTTGATACCGTGGCCAGTGAAAGTATAAAAGACAACAATAGATTAAATGAAGGAATTCAGAAAGACCATGAAGACAATACAAATATGATATTGCAAACTGCTGGTGGAAATTATGTTGCAGCTAAAGAAGGTGTAGTTGAACGAACTCTAAGTTTTGAATTTGTAACTCAGCCTGAAGCAAGTACAAGTCCAACAGAGGAAAATACAGAATCAGAAAAGGAAATAAATCCTTCAAAAACTAACTCTGAATCAAAAGCAATCCCAGAAAGTCTTGAATTGCAGAAGGTTGCACAGAGTACAACAAATACTTTGGATACTGCTACAGTAGCATCAGAAAGTGCCAATGTAAAGACAGAAGTTCCAGTAAGACCTCAAAGAGGTCGTAGGCCATCAGCAGATCAGGCACAGCAGACAATTTATCAACTTCAAACTGCTCCTGTTCGTCCTCGTAGAGGTTCTAGTGAAACTCAAAGTCAGCAGTCAAAGACAGTCAAAAAGTCTCAATCCCCAACAGAACTCTCTGAACCACTGATTAAACATGAAACGCCATCCCTGGCTCAGTCTGGGAACAACACCACACTACCATCTAATGAAAAACAATCTCAATCACAACCTCAAACTGAGATTCAGTGCTCATCTTCAATGTTTAAAGAGGCTCAAACTCGTCCCAAATCAATTCAAGCCCAGTCTAAAACTATAACTCGACGGGACTCAAAGGAGCTGGAAGCACCTAATAGAGCATCTGGTGTATCACAACCTTTAAGACGTGGATCTGGAGATAACCACACCCACCCAAAACGCCATGGATTGGGTGAGGTCCAAACTCAGTCTCGAAGACGTTCTGAAGCGGGTCAATCCCTTCAGAAAGACCCTGAAGCCCAGAAATTACGGAGAGGCTCTAATGAAATGGCACAGTTTCGGAGCTCTGGTGAAGCCCTGGTCTTCCACCATGATATTGTCGAGGCGCAGCAAGTACGTAGAGGCTCAAGTGAGTCACCAACCTCACCTGCAGCTTTAGGTCAAGTTGTAACTCGGCTAACAGGGCTTCTGGGGGAGCAGTGGGCTCAGCTGGGAAGCAGCTCTGGAGCTCAACAGTCGGTTAGCCAGCAGGAGAGCCCTGGCACACAAAAACAGACAACTGGGAAAAGAACAGAGGCAGGAAATGCAGCATCGCCCAAGCCCGTGGGGAAAGCTGCAACCACAGGAAAACCAGTAGGGAAACCTGGCCCTTCCAAAATGAGCTCTATTCAGAGTCAACTGGTCAGTTCCCTTAGTGTTCTTTCTGCCTTCTACTCACCAGGCCAGAAATCTGCCACTGCTAACAAGCAGCAAGAACAAAGTAAGTCTTTTTTTTTTTAAGTACATTCAAACATTGGTCAAAGTGATGCAATTGATAAGTTGCATTCATTCATTCTATGAAGATTTAATCTACATTTAAAACACTTCCTTAGGGTCCAGATAATATGCATTTCATATGTGACTGACTTAAAATATTTTGCTGCAAATAGATCTAAGCAGATATTAATTGACAGACGAGGATCAATAAAAACAAATTAGCATTCTGATATCTGTAATGTTCCTGTAGTGATCTGTCATAAATATCATACACAACCCTCTCTTCTATGCGTACAAACACACTTTATATGTTTATTTGTTTGGACAGTGCAATGTATTGACAAAAGTGCACATATCAAATAAGCGCTGTATTTCTCTCCTCACTTGATGTTTCACAGTTCTGTTCATGGCTTGGAAGCTGGAGAACAGACTTGCTCTCTGTGCTATTGCACAAATATTTGATGTTATGAGTTCATCTTAAGTTCAGTGTTACAGCACAAAAGCTTTTAAATGTTTGTCTGTGGTTTGATCTACATAAGGTCCATCCATCCATCCATTTTTCTACCGCTTGTCCCTTTTGGGGTTGCTGGATCCTATCTCAGCTGCACACGGGCGGAATTATTTGTGAAGTTATTTATTTTGATTATGGTTATTGCAATTTACCAACATTTAGTCTTTTATATATGCTGCTAATAAAATTTTCTTATATTGGCAAAAGTAATCGACGTGAACTCCTAAGGTTTGCCTGCCTTTGCAGTCAATAGATTGCATTTTGATTTTGTAAACAAAGTTTACACAGTTTTGTAAACACAGTTGATTAAGTGAAAGGAAAGTTGAAATCCTGCATCACATTATATGAAAAGATAATGTAATATATTGCAATTGTAATGTACGTTGCGACATCCACCTGCTGATGTTTTCGAAGTGATACAGCATTGATAAGCAATGGGGGTTGGTCTCATAAGGGTTGTCAGGAAGCAGACTAGCAGCTCTTTAACAAGTAGATGCAATTAATTTACAACATGAAAATCAGATACATATTATTTTTTTTATTTTAATTTCCTGTCATCAGCGTTTTACACACTTCTTTGGCGCTTGATAAATAAGCAAAATCTGGGAACAAAGAAGGAATCTAAGATGGGTAAAAGGAAAATGTCTGCATGTGTGAAGTGATTGATTAATGGACGGATGGACTAACAGATAAAATGTGTTTTGCAAACTTTTAAATCAGCCTGTCTTTTCATTTTCTGCACTACTCCCCAGGTCTCAAATCTATTATGAAGAAAAATGGGGTTGCTGACAAGCAGGGGAACAAGGGAACCAAGAAAAACCTGAAGTTTGTCGGGGTGAATGGAGGGTAAAATCACTTTAATCAGTGTCCAATCTGTGTGTGATTAATAGTCTAATGTGGGTTACCCTATTGTGTTTATATGTCTGTATTTGTCTTTGTGAGAAGTTTTGCTTGTCATTCTCTTATTCTGTCAACAATCTTACATGAGTACACCTAAACAGTTTATTATTCCTAACCGACTGAATTCCTTTGAATTGTCAGGGTTTGATGTTTTACATTCTGCTCCTTTATTTTGGTGTGTAGTACTCAGTAATTCCTCATTTCGAGAGGATATATTCAGAACAGGCTTTCCAGTTAAGGCATTAAACAAGCGAGAGATACAAATACAACACAAGCTTCACGCTGTTTTAGACTCCCTGTCATCTCTCTGTTACTCACTGATGCACAATAAACTGCACACTTCTGTGAATTGTGCCTCATTGCTGATACTACCACTGTCAAAAGAAAGTTTACTGTTATACGTGTTGTAAAGTGTAACCGAATGATGGCTCAATCCCACATAAAAATGTTTTAAAAAATAACGTCAATTAGAATATGCTGTTTTATTTGGTTTAAAACATGTGCTTAAAAGATAAAATAGTTGCAGATATTTTCCCTTCCTGCTAAGTTGAATTTTAGTTTAAAGCCAGTTCGTGTGGTACCGTATTTTTCGGATTATAAATCGCTCTGGAGTATACATTGTACCAGCCGAAAATGCATAGTAAAGAAGGAAAAAAACATATATACGTCGCACTGGAGTATAAATCGCATTTTTGGGGGAAATTTCTTTGATAAAATCCAACACCAAGAATAGACATTTGAAAGGCAATTTAAAATAAATAAAGAATAGTGAACAACAGGCTGAATAAGTGTACGTTATATGACGCATAAATAACCAACTAAGAACGTGCCTAGTATGTTAACGTAACGTATTATAGTAAGAGTCATTCAAATAACTATAACATATAGAACATGCTATACGTTTACCAAACAATCTGTCACTCCTAATCGATAAATCCCATGAAATATTCTTCCTCGATTTTGCTTCTAAACAACTCTGCCAACTCCAAAGGTATGCGCCGCTTCCTCTTGTCGTTTTCTGCTGCATATTTCACTACGTCCAGCTTGTAATCTGCAGTACATGATTTCCTTTTCGGGCCGATTTTTGTTCAGCCCTTCTCAGTTTTTATAAGTTACCGCCAAAGATGAGCAGATGGCATATAGCAGTTAGCATATAGCATATAGCAGTTAGCATTCCATGACCCACAATGCACTTCTGCCATGACCCTCCCCCGCCGAATTCTTATTGGTTGACGTGTATGTGACGATTGCTGATGTGTGTGTGACGATTGCTGACATTTACTTCGTCTCTTCCGCGAATGAGATAAATAATACTTTTTGATATTGTGTAATCTGCAGTACATGATTTCCTTTTCGGTGCCATTTTTGTTCAGCCCTTCTCAGTTTTTATAAGTTACCGCCAACGATGACATTATCCATTTTAATAGCTACGACAGTAGCATATAGCATAAAGCAGTGAGCATTCCATGACCTACAATGCACTTCTGCCATGAACCTCACCCGCCGAATTCTTATTGGTTGACGTGTATGAGACAATTGCTGACGTGTGTGTGACGATTGCTGACAGTTTCTTCATCTCTTCCGCGAATTAAATGAATAATATTATTTGATATTTTACGGTAATGTGTTAATAATTTCACACATAAGTCGCTCCGGAGTATATTTCGCACCCCGGGCAAACAATGAAAAAAACTGTGACTTATAGTCCGAAATATACGTTAAATACCGACTGGTAGCAGCAAATGTTTATTTCCACTTTGGATTCTCTGGAGCTGCAAAGGACAGGTCATTGTATGAGGTGGTCTATCTCTAAACGCCCTAAAAAGATCCCTAGTCAATCACAAAATGATTGCGAATGGAGCATAGACCTGCAATTCAGACCAGGCCTGTTGCATAAAATGTAGTAACCGCATGTAAACTACTACTTAACAGCCACTTTGATTGTCTTTTTTTGGGGTTAAAAGGGGTAGAAATAGACGCCTGGAACCTGGGGCGGAGTCCCCTTAGTATATCTCAAAGTGGTCTTCATAGACTTAATGCAAAAGTAAAGTGAAGGGAATTTACATAGCGCTTCTCTCTAGAAACTCTTACATAGTGAAACCCAATATCTAAGTTACATTCAAACCAGTGTGGGTGACAGTGGGAGCAGGTGGGTAAAGTGTCTTGCCCAAGGACACAACAGGAGTGACTAGAATGGCAGAAGCGGGGCTCGAACCTGCAACCCTCAAGTTGCTGGGACGGCCACTCTACCAACCGAGCTATAACACCCTATACAAGGCTTTCTCCAATAAGTTCCTTAGGGAAGCAAATACACCACAAGTAGTATTGTAGTAGTAATTGCATTAGTTTAAGTATCTATCCATCTATTTTTTACATATATGTTGATGACAAACGAGCAGAGGTGTGGACTCGAGTCACATGACTTGGACTCGAGTCAGACTCGAGTAATGAACTTGATGACTTTAGACTCGACTTGACAAAATGTAAAGAGACTTGGAACTCGACTTAGACTTTAACATCAATGACTTGTGACTTGACTTGGACTTGAGGCTTTTGACTTGACATGACTCCCCAAAACCCAACTATTAAAAAGTTATTCAGGAGCGCTCCATATCTTTCATTTTGTACTTGTGTCTGTTAGCGTGTTGTTCCCGTCAGCTAATATGCTCTCAGTACAACAGCCAATCAAATTAGTACTACGTTGTTTCACTCATACAATCGAATTGCATGAAAACCAAGGAAGAATAATTGTCAAACAACGCGCCAGTGAGAAAAAAATATGCCAAAGTTGGTTTCGTTCGGGTATAAAAACTACGACTTGGTCAACAAAAAACGAATTGCCGTATGCAAAACATGCAGTTCGAATATTACAGACTTAGACGCAACAACTTCCAACTTCGTTCGACATTTGAAGATCCACAAAGAAGGGTAAGTTTCTATTGTAAGCTAAAGTTTATTGGCTGAGTAACGGGACTTCTATTTGCTGTGTAGTTAAATGAGTGAAGCTGTAAACTCACTGCTAATGTTAGGACCATAAACATCTTATAAGTAGACGCAGCATCGAGCGCTTCTGCCTACTGGCGCTGAGGAGATGAGACGCGCGGCCGCCATCTTGGAGTGGTGATCCGCTCCACTCAGTGCAATTAATGTGTCAGGAGAAATGAACAGTCAGCGCATTTATTTAATTTTACCTCACTGATTACCACTGATTTCCACCCGCTTTTTTGTCATACGTGTTGCTTTGATAAAGGACACATGTTTCGGGGTGTTTTATTATTCATAGTTTTCTTAACATTAATAGAATATTTCTACATGCTATAAGTGACCAGACGTCCCAGATCAATACTGGGAATATAATTCTAGAGAAGGGGGAAAAAACAGTCAGCTATTTTTTAATTCAACAAATAATATGATTAGGTTATATATACATGCGTTCGTATATTCTACATAAAACAATGTATGAATACATTAGATATCTATATATCTTAGGGACCTATTGACTATCTCCGTTGCTGTAGCAGTAGAGAGTTTATTCTGTCTTGACACTTCGTATTGATATTTTGTATTACATTCTTCCCTTAAATGGTCATGTGATTGTTTTATATGTATTTTTTATATATGTCGCTTTGGATAAAAGCGTCTGCCAAATACTTAAATGTAAACATATATAAACACGCCGGGTCATACCAAAGACTATAAAAATGGGATCCATTACCTCCCTGCTTGGCACTCAGCATCAAGGGTTGGAATTGGGGGTTAAATCTCCAAAAATTATTCCCGGGCGCCCACTGCTCCCCTCACCTCCCAGGGGGTGAACAAGGGGATGGGTCAAATGCAGAGGAAAAATTTCACCACACCTAGTGTGTGTGTGACAATTATTGGTACTTTAATTTTAACCTGAAAGTCTTTATATCAGCTAAAACCACCAATCTGTTTGACTGGATTCACAATAAAACCGGTATTTAAATATTGTTACTTGAAGACTTATTCCTGTTTACATACATACTGTTAAGAAAGTATTGTCTTATATTTTGCCTAAAATGAGAATGCATCATAATCAGTGGCGGCTGGTGAAATTTTGTTTTAGGTGGGGCTGAAAGTTTGTAGGCTTCACGGTGGCAGAGGGGGTTAGTGCGTCTGCCTCACAATACGAAGGTCCTGCAGTCCTGGGTTCAAATCCAGGCTCAGGATCTTTCTGTGTGGAGTTTGCATGTTCTCCCCGTGAATGCGTGGGTTCCCTCCGGGTACTCCGGCTTCCTCCCACTTCCAAAGACATGCACCTGGGGATAGGTTGATTGGCAACACTAAATTGGCCCTAGTGTGTGAATGTGAGTGTGAATGTTGTCTGTCTATCTGTGTTGGCCCTGCGATGAGTTGGCGACTTGTCCAGGGTGTACTCCGCCTTCCGCCCGATTGTAGCTGAGATAGGCGCCAGCGCCCCCCGCGACCCCAAAAAGGGAATAAGCGGTAGAAAATGGATGGATGGATGAAAGTTTGTAAAGCAAATACATGTAGGGCCGTCATCCTCGCCCAGAAGATTTGTTTGTGATTTTCACTTACAAATATTAAAGATCTTTGCTCCTACACAACTCTGTGGTAATATTCTTTTCACAAAATACAACTATCCATCCATCCATTTTCTACTGCTTATTCCCTTTAGGGTCCCGAGGGGCGCTGGTGCCTATCTCAGCTACAATCAGGCGGAAGGCAATAGTACGTTAATGTTAAATCTTACTTGTGAAAAGTAATCCCCCAATTCCTATTTTCAACAGTCCGCTCATTTGAGCAGGAAAACGCTGAACACCATCTTTGTTTTCTACCTGTCAACTGTCAGTTCAGGCTGCTCGCCGGCTCCTCAACACCACTTCAAGATGGCGGCCAAATTGCTCGCGTCACAGCAGCCAACGCGGCGTCTACTACTAACATGTCTATGGTTATAACGTCATTGCAAACACGGCAATCTGTTGCGTCCACTGCAATTCGCTACTTTATTCATACTTTTTGTCAAGTGATTTTTTTAAGCAGTATTGTCTTATACCGCTGCATCAACAGAGATGCAGTCTATAGGTCCCTAAAATATATAGATATCTAATGTATTCATACATTGTTTATGTAGAATATACGCATGTATATATAACCTAATCATATTGTTTCTTGAACTTAAAAATAGCTGACCGTTTTCCCCCCCCTTCTCTAGGATTATAGTCCCAGTTTTGATCTTGGACATCTGGTCACTTGCAGCATATAAGAATATTCTATTATTTGAATAATAAAACATGCCAAAACCTGTGTCCTTTATCATAGCTACATGTATGACAAAAAAACGCGTGAAAATCAGTGGTAGTCAGTGCGGTAAGGTTAATTAAATGCGCTGACAAGTTCATTGCTTCTGCCAAATGAATTGCACTGAATGGAGCGGATCACCAATTCAAGATGGCGGCTCCGCTTCTCGTCAGCGCCTGTAGGCAGTAGCGCTCGATGCTGCGTAACCTTATAAGATGTCTATGGTTATAACGCTAGCAATGAGTTTACAGCCTCACTCGTTTAACTACACAGCAAATAAAAGATACGTTACTTAGCCAATAAACATTGTCTTACATTCAAACTTACCGTTCTTTGTGCAACTTCAAATGTCGAACGAAGTTGGAAGTTGTTGCGTCTCCGTCTGCAATCTTCGAACCGCATGTTTTGCATACGGCAATTCCTTTTTTGTTGACCAAGTCGTAGTTTTAATACCCAAACAAAACTATCTTAGGCATAATTTTTCCACACTGGTGCGTTGTTTAACAACTCTTCTTCGTTGGTTGTCCTGCAATTTGATTGGATGAATGTTGTGGGATGAAAACAACGTAAATGTAATTTGATTGGATGTTGTACCGACAGCACACACGCTGACAGACACACACGTACAAAATGAAAGATACGGAGCGCTCCTGAACAACTTTTTAATCTTTGGGTTTTGGGAAAAGTAGCAAGTCTTGTCAAGTCAAAAGACTGAAGTCCAAATGAAGTCACAAGTCATTGATGTTAAAGTCTAAGTCGAGTTGCAAGTCTCTTTAGACTTTGTCAAGTCGAGTCTTAAGTCATCAAATTCATGACTCGAGTCTGACTCGAGACCAAGTCATGTGACTCGAGTCCACACCTCTGCATATTGCCTCTCAAATAGCCATAACAATTATCGATGGAGATCGCTCGCAACAGTTCACAAATCCTCTCTAATAAGGGGTAATGTGTTGGAACATAAATTACAGTTCGAGATGGACAAACACTTTTCAACTTTAAAATTAACATGGAGAATGTCTGCACAATGTCTGTCTACGACACAGCAGACCATTCTGTCGTCTACAAAGGTGTAATTTCTGTACTTATGATTATTGCTGTTATTAATTATAATTAAAAGAGTCCAGTCATTTGACAGGACTATATAAATGTGCTTTTACTGCTAGTTAGTGTCTACTTTTAAGGTACCGTATTTTTTGGACTATAAGTCGCAGTTTTTTTTCATAGTTCGGCCGGGGGTGCGACTTATACTCAGGAGCGACTTATGTGTGAAATTATTAACACATTACCGTAAACTTATAGCATTTTTATATGTTATAGTTATGTGAATGACTCTTACCATAATATGTTAGGTCAACATACCAGGCACGTTCTCAGTTGGTTATTTAGGCGTCATATAACGTACACTTATTCAGCCTGTTGTTCACTATCCTTTATTTATTTTAAATTGCTTTTCAAATGTCTATTCTTGGAGATGGGTTTTATCAAATAAATTCCCCCAAAAATGCGACTTCTACTCCAGCGCGACTTATATATGCTTTTTTCCTTATTTATTATGCATTTTCGGCAGGTGCGACTTATACTCCGGAATGACTTATACTCTGAAAAATACGGTACATGAAATATAAAACGGGTAAAACATCAATACAGCATTTGATTTCCAATTTTTGTTGCAATCCTCTGACTTTTTTTATGTTAATGTTACACTAAAAACAACACAAAAATATTGATTACAATTTTTAATAAAAAGAGTTAATGTAACAGTATTGAAAAAAAAGAAGCCTCGAAACATCGCAACTTTTGCTGCAATTTTCTGAAAAAAGCTATCATCAAAAACTGTAAGGCATTTCAGACCGCCACGATCACAAAAAAAGATAACATAATTGAAAAAAAAATTCTAATACATTTTTACACCTATGGACCATTTGAGAATCTCCAAATACCGTGCATGGCTTTGGTATGTGGGAAAAAGTTAGAGAAAATGGTAAAGTTATTTAACTATTATTAGTTATATTCTTAAAGCTGACATTCTGTTCTCACCTGATACCCGCTGGAATCCAGAATATGTTGTGGCTCCCGAATGTCTCATTGGTGTAAACCCTAAACCAAATAACCATGAATCAGTTGCACTCAAAATAAGACTCACAGGAGGTGCCCTCAACACACTCTCTCAGTCGCCCGTACGCGCACACGCGCACACACACACACACACACACACGGCAACCTCCCCAGCTGCTTGTATCATTAGCTTTTTTCACTGAACAAGGCTGTGTTTTGTTCAACAGTGCACATGTGAGCACGTAAACATACCTTAACTAGAACTTTATTCATGTGTCTCACTGTGAAGGATGTTTTCGGTATGTGAGCCAAGGTTGTGTTAAACAAGGATCTTGTTGTGTATCCAAACTTAGCTCCTGTTGACTTTACGTTGATGGCTTTCATATTCGTTTTAGCAGATTCTGTTTTTCAGTGATGTGGTCATATGTTCAAAGCCTGTACACATGATTATATTTACGAAAGACACATAAACTAAGCCCATGCCAGACAAAACATTATCAGTCTAGCTAGATTTTAAAAAGGAACCCCTGTGTTTTGGTAGGTTGCCGTTATGATTTTTACATCCTTTTTGCCAGGTATGAAAGCACATCGAGCGAGGAGTCCAGTGGAGATGAGAAAGCAAAAGTGGATGTTGAAGAGGGTGACAGCTCAGAGGCTGAGGAAGAAAGAGGCAAGGAGCCTAACTCAGCAGAAAAGCCTGAGGAGGGAGCAGATGCACAGGAGAAAGATGCAGAAATCCTGTGTGGCGAAGAGGGTGCAGTGGCAGCAGAAAAGGAGAGTGAAAAAAAAGACCTGCTGGACCGAGAGAGCAGCCAGGAGCTCCTGGAGGAACCGTCTGCAGGGTGAGATAGGAGAGTGAAAGAAGCAAGGCATTCAGCTGGAATTTTTACAGTGGAATTCAAATATTTGTGTAGTCATTCCAATTCCTGATTCTAAATAGGCACTAAATTGTTGTTTGCCTTGGCAACTAAAGCAATACCTCTTGCCAAATTACTAGTATTAACAAATATCATGTTGACCTTTCTAATTAAGAAGACCGCGTGATGTGTGAAGTAATGGAGGCCTCATACGAGAAGCCTGTTTCCACACAGAGTTGCACTCAGTATTTTTATACACTTATCATGAGGCATAAATTGTATATTATTTTTGGCATATTGTTAATTATTTATCTTAACCACTTTTTTCGAGAGTGCAATGATTGTAAATGTACAATTGAAATTGGGTACATGTTTAAAATTATTGTCAGATTGGGATTTACACAGAGTGGAAATGTCGGTGTAAATCCAAAATATATATATTTTTTGTCTATTTCATACAAATTTCTGAGCATGTTATGCAAAATTGCAGAGAATGCTGGTTCTGGGATATATACATTATTTACCCGACTATTTTAAAAGGTGGTGAAGGTTACCAATATTCTGTACTTTTATAAGTACCCACCGAAGTCTACTGGTACTATCGGCAGTGGCGACTGTTGGTCTTTAAAATAAGGGAAGCTCATTTTCAGCTAATCTCTAAACACAACTACAGTCTTAAGTAAAAAATATATAAAGATGTTACATTTTACAAAGCAAACATCACTTGAAGGACTCAAATGAAACTTGAAAAATGCTCTGGCAGTGGTTTATACAAACGTATTTCAAGATCACCAATTTGCTAATTTGGCTATCAATCAAAAATGATTTAGCCTCAGACAGATCATCCAACCATCATGCGGAAGCTAACCGTCCAGGCCAGCTGAGGAAAAGCCCACTTTGTATTCACTTCCAGAGATGTTGAGTGTCCGATGGGCAGGAGAAAGTCGAGCATTTATCCAATGAGCGTCGAGTTTGGCTGCAGTTGAACAACCCACTTAATCCTTCCCCTTCGAAATCAATAGACCCTCAGCACCAACAAAAAAAAGTTACGGTGAATACATTCTTGTGGATATTCAATTAATGGAATGGAAATCCAAATGTACATATTTGACGACCCAATTGTTGGGCTTCCCTTACAGTCTTAATGGAATTGCCACTGGATTGATATGATATATTGGTGCGATGTTTCGATACGTTTGTTGCACTTGACGTCATGTCCGTTTGCACCCAAGGCATCGCATAAGCACTTGGTTTGAAAACAATCAACCCTCAGAGCGCACACAGCCAGACTGTCTATAAGTAATGTTACAATTTTCCATGGCAACAAAGCAAGAAAAGACACACAAAAGTACAGTAAACATCCACTTTTCAAAATGCTCCATGCTAATTGACAATGGATTTGCCATAGACATGCTACTAATTAGCATTGTCCAGGTGAGAGGCATGATTTATAATCTAAAATCAACATTTACCAGCTCAGAGGCAAAAGAGCAGCTCACCTACTCGATATGTCAGCAGCTGCGTGAATGCTCTTAAATTATAAAAATGTTTTATCTTAAATGGAGACTGCACTTTTTTTTTTTCCTATCTTTCACAATAATTCACAATAACCAGAGGACAAAAGTAGTTTTTTTCCCCCGCTTTCTAACATATAAAAAAACTCCTTGTTCGTGGTGACAAGCAATGCAGCTAATTGGAGCAATTCATTCTACCTCTAAATCACTTTCAAAATGCATTCAAAAACTGTCAATACCTCATTTATGTTCTGTAACCTGTAAATAACCAAACTGTAGCGACATTGTTATTGTAAGAGAGAACATTGAGGAACTCTATTTCTAGTGTAGTAACACACCGGCGTGCTATGGTATTAGCCGTAGAAGCTTACTACGGCAAGAGATAAACTGGCTTCTACATCAGCAGGAAACTTGTTTTAGTTTGTACTGCAAAACGCTGTGAGTGTCTAAAAAGTTGTTTGTACACAGCAAGCCAGACAGTGTATGTACTGTAGTTGTTATAATACGCATGATGTGCGGTGTGGATCATGATTGATATAAAGTGTCACTCACTTGATGGACAGTTGTCTGTTTGGTCCAGCTGGCCGGGAACAATTTTTCCTGTGGATTATAGGTTAGCACTCCGTTTTTGTTGAAATAGCGTGGCTTCAAGTTCCACATTTTCCAGCTTTGATTCCCTTTCACCTCACTCTCTCGGCTTCTGTCTGCTCCAACGTCTCACTCTTCCTTCGTGCTGGCTCCCATAAGAAATAATTCATCCTCCATAAATTCAGATTCAAAAAGATAAGGGTGTGAATCCTCATTTGTCCCAAAAAATCGTCTTTGTTGTTTGTTACAGAATCTGCCGTGATTGGAACACACTTGCGTATTTGTATCCGATAGGGGGGATGATGCCAGAAGTCAGATATGCGGAGCTATGGAAACGGAAATAAATGTACCGAAGAATTTGTTTTGGCAATGATTAAAATGACCAACATATGATAACTATTGTACATATTACAAATTGTTGTGAACGTGTCTGTTTCTACATTATATATATATATATATATATACTTGCAGAGTGTATACAAAACGTTGATGGACGTGACTCCCATTAGCCGCATTATCCAAGCATTTCTTTTATCATCTTTAAAATCCCCCCCAAAAATTTCCATGATGATTTGGAAAATTCCAAAAAAAGTGCAGTTTGCCTTTAAAGTCTTCCTGTATCTAGGGACTTATTTTCTGAGATTGTAAAAAGTAAAAAAACAACAACAAATGTTTGTGGTAATAGATAGAAATATCGATCAAAGTATCGATCATTTACTGATAAAATACTAGGTATCGTTACTGTCAATATGTATCAATCGGCCCAACACTGTTTACACTCAAGAACTCTAGCTAGGCGGTTAGCATGGCTGATTGTAAACTCCTACGGTGTGTAGTGTAGCATGTTTAGCTATTCCACATTTTCCAGTGATGATACCTCAAAGAAACATAGTTTATTTGCCACCATGGTGGCAAAAGATTAGTTATTTAGAAATTGCACTGTGAAGGGATGTTGGCTGCTGGCGAAAGAACTACAGTGACAAGCCTTTGTTTCCTTGTCACTGTCAAATTTGCGGGAAACAACTAGAGTGTTTAATCAACATGTATTATCAAGATATGACGATTGTATTAAAAGTTCTATTGTTTGTAAAATGTAAATCATATATCGTCTATATCGCGCAAGCCTACACATACCAATGGGAACTAAAAAATATATTGTATATTTACACCAGTTCTCATTTCTCAACACATTTTTTGCGTTAATGCAGAACATGGAACATTGTGGGGTCTTATACACTTCAGGATTTTTATTTGCTGTACAAGAATTCGGGTCAACACAAAAATATTGTGGATATACCTGCATATAAATCACTTATCACACATCTTGTTGAGGTTTACATGAGTCATTAGTGTACTTATTTGTGTTTATAATTTGTTTTTTTAATTTTTTAAGACTTAGTAATAATATCTTTGTTCCACTATTAACTCTACCCTTTGTGACTTTGATGGATATCTTACCACCATATGTCCTCCACTTCACAATATATCTATGATCATTCTCAACACCAAAACTGGAAACAAAAACTCTCCAGAACTTGGCTTCCATCATGATCGACTTTATTGTCCCCCCCTCCCTCTCTATTAGAGAGTCAGCACATTGTGCATTCATTTTTCAACCTGACAGCATCCTTGTCGGCACCCATCCTGCCACATACTACCTTAAGTACTCTATAACTCTATAGCCTCGCTGGTGTACCAATCAAACTCTTGCGTAACTTACAGCTGGTCCCCAGGATATGGTGCACATTACCCACATTCTCAAGAACCTGCCTCCCTCCCAGTCAAACAATACAGGATCCTTCTTTTCATAACCTTTCCACGGCTTATACCTCTGTCCTCATCTATCCAACCTGTACATTCTGTTGTTCTTCAAATCAAATGTATTTTTAAGTTGAGCAACAACTAAACAATCTAACATGTCTTCTGCTCTTTGATTTCAGGGAGAAAGTTGACAAAGGATTTATAGATGCCTGCCTGTATGTAAAAGATCGTATGGAGGAGGTTACATCTCCAGATAAAGAAATGGTATGCACTACTGCACGTCTCCTAAAGTTAAAGTGCCCCTCTAATGCTGACAACTTTGGCACCTATTTTATAGTTCTGGACCTAAAAATGATGTCTACAGGTAAAAGTCCCATCAAAATAGTCACAGTTTCAGACCATTTTGAAATTCCCACTTTTAGCTCCAGAATGTGAGCAGCTCTGCATCAGCCTGCTGATGTCATCTACAGAAGACTGGACACAATTTCATATTGTCGAATATGTGTTTTGGTAGAATTTTCAACACAAATCATAAGATTTATATGCAGATTTTCAAGGATTTATCAAATATTAATGCTAGATGCTGGTTGGAGCAACACAATAAAAAAAGGGGTCAGCCTGCATACATTTCCAAATGATGGGAATATGAGGAGTGTATGGACCTCTCCAGTCAAACTGAACAGCGCAAAATGGCACAGACCAAGCAAGAGGAGTACAGTCATCATTTCAATGATTATATCATTATAATTTTTATATATATATTTAAAGCTTCACAGCCTGTAACCCATCCATCCATCCATCCGTCCATTTTTCTACCACTTGTCCCTTTCGGGGTTGTGAGGGTGCAGGTGCCATTTTCACATATCTTTACAGAAGCCAAAGAATAAAGAAAAAAATTAAATAAATAAAAAAGTAACATCATGATGTAGTTCAGTTTGATAATATATATATATATATATATATATATATATATATATATATATATATATATATATATATATATATATACATACAGCGGGGCAAAAAAGTATTTAGTCAGCCACCGATTGTGCAAGTTCTCCCACTTAAAATGATGACAGAAGTCTTTAATTTTCATCATAGGTACACTTCAACTGTGAGAGACAGAATGGGAAAAAAAATCCAGGAATTCACATTGTAGGAATTTTAAAGAATTCATTTGTAAATTATGGTGGAAAATAAGTATTTGGTCAATCATTCAAAGCTCTCACTGATGGAAGGAGGTTTTGGCTCAAAATATCACGATACATGGCCCCATTCATTCTTTCCTTAACACGGATAAATCGTCCTGTCCCCTTAGCAGAAAAACAGCCCCAAAGCATGATGTTTCCACCCCCATGCTTCACAGTAGGTGTGGTTTTCTTGGCATGCAACTCAGTATTCTTCTTCCTCCAAACACGACGAGTTGAGTTTATACCAAAAAGTTCTATTTTGGTTTCATCTGACCACATGACATTCTCCCAATCCTCTGGTGTATCATCCATGTATCCATTTTGGTATGAACTCAACTTGTCGTGTTTGGAGGAAGAAGAATACTGACTTGCATCCCAAGAACACCATAACTACTGTGAAGCATGGGGGTGGAAACATCATGCTTTGGGGCTGTTTTTCTGCTAAGGGGACAGGATGACCGATCCGTGTTAAGGAAAGAATGAATGGGGCCATGTATCGTGAGATTTTGAGCCAAAACCTCCTTCCATCAGTGAGAGCTTTGAATGGTTGACCAAATACTTATTTTCCATCATAATTTACCAATAAATCCTTTAAAATTCGTACAATGTGAATTCCTGGATTTTTTTTTCACATTCTGTCTCTCACAGTTGAAGTGTACCTTTGATGAAAATGACAGACGTCTGTCATCATTTTAAGTGGGAGAACTTGCACAATCGGTGGCTGACTAAATACTTTTTTGCCCCACTGTATGTATGTATATATACAGACATTACATTACAAATCAGTACATATGGTGGCCAAGCCCACCTAAAGCTTCAAAACACTACAGCATCATATGCAACTAGGTTATCAATGGGTTCCATCTTTATTAAACAAATCAGTATTATGATTCAATTTTTCCATTATTTTCTCCTTTGTATACATACACCTTAAAGGGGAAAGTAGTATGCTTAAAATGATAAAAATACGTAAATATTACATGTGATCATAAATCTGCCTGTTCTTCATTACATATACTGTATACTTATGGTGTTTGGATATTTTTCAGGGGCTTTATAGGCAGAATAGCAGCACTCCCATATGCTCCATTGTAAGCAGACATTTGATTGCATGTATGTACTACAAACCCGTTTTCCATATGAGTTGGGAAATTGTGTCAGATGTAAATATAAACGGAATACAATGATTTGCAAATCGTTTTCAACCCATTATCAGTTGAATATGCTACAAGGACAACAACAACATATTTGATGTTCAAACTGATAAACATTTTTTCTTTTGCAAATAATCATTAACTTTAGAATTTGATGCCCGCAACACGTGACAAAGAACTTTAGAACGGTGGCAATAAATACTGATAAAGTTGAGGAATGCTGATCGAACACATATTTGGAACATCCCACAGGTGTGCAGGCTTATTGGGAACAGGTGGGTGCCATGATTGGGTATAAAAACAACTTCCCAAAAAATGCTCAGTCTTTCACAAGAAAGGATGGAGCGAAGTACACCCCTTTGTGCACAACTGCGTGAGCAAATAGTCAAACAGTTTAATAACAATGTTTCTCAAAGTGCTATTGCAAGAAATTTAGGGATTTCAACATCTACGGTCCATAATATCATCAAAAGGTCCAGAGAATCTGGAGAAATCCCTCCACGTAAGCGGCATGGCCGGAAACCAACATTGAATGACCGTGACCTTCGATCCCTCGGACAGCACTTTATCAAAAGCCGACATCAATCTCTAAAGGATATCACCATATGGGCTCAGGAACACTTCAGAAAACTACTGTCACTAAATACAGTTTGTTGTTACATTTGTAGGTGCAAGTTAAAGCTCTTCTATGCAAAGCGAAAGCCATTTATCAACAATATCCAGAAACACCGCTGGGTTTTCTGGGCCCGAGATCATCTAAGATGGACTGATGCAAAGTGAAAAAGTGTTCTGTGGTCTGACGAGTCCACATTTCAATTTGTTTTTGGAAATATTCAACATCATGTCATCTGGACCAAAGGGGAAGCGAACCATCCAGACTGTTATCGACGCAAAGTTCAAATGCCAGCCTCTGTGATGGTATGGTGGTGCATTAGTGCTTAAGGCATGGGTAACTTACACACCTGTGAAGGCACCATTAATGCTGAAAGGTACATACAGGTTTTGGAACTACATATGCTGCCATCTAAGCGCCGTCTATTTCATGGACGCCCCTGCTTATTTAAGCAAGACCATGCACTTGTTACAACAGCGTGGCTTCGTAAAAAAAGAGTGCGGGTATTTTCCAGGGCCGCCTGTAGTCCAGACCGGTCTCCCATCAAAAATGTGTGGCGCATTATTAATCGTAAAATACGACAGCGGAGACCCCAGACTGTTGAAAAACTGGAGCTCTACATAAATCAAGAATGGGAAAGAATTCCACTTTCAAAGCTTCAACAATTAGTTTCCTCAGTTCCCAAACGTTTATTGAGTGTTGTTAAAAAAAGGTGATGTAACACAGTGGTGAACATGCCCTTTCCCAACTACTTTGGCACGTGTTGCAGCCATGAAATTCTAAGTTAATTATTATTTACAAAAAAAAATAAAGTTCATGAGTTTGAACATCAAATATCTTGTCTTTGTAGTGCATTCAATTGAATATGGGTTGAAAGTGATTTGCAAATCATTGTATTCCGTTTATATTTACATCTAACAAAATTTCCCAACTTATATGGAAATGGGGTTTGTATATAGTATGCATAAAAAAATATATGTATGGGTTATTGTCTTACATAAGGCTTGTAAATGATTCCAAAAAAAGGGCAGCTCCCCTTTAACAAACCTCTCCTCCCATTGTCCTACTGTTAGAGCAAGTGGCTTATACCAAGATACAGTTACCCTTTTTCTTGCAATCAGTACAAGTACCCTTAACATATACTATTTGTCTTTACTCATGTAGTCATCAAGGAGTTCTCCAAACACAAAGATCAGGGAGTCCAGGTCAATATATTTGTGGAGAATCGTATTTCACCCCAATTCTCTCACAAAATGTTTTGAGTTGTGGGCACTCCCAAAAGATGTGGGTGTGGTCTCCTATCATTCCACACTGCCCCCAGCGCAAATTCATTTTTGTCCTGTCAAATTCCAAAATCAAAAACGACATTTTAAAATATCTCACATTTACCTTCCAACTAAACTCCTTTCATATTGGATTTCTGGTCAATTTGTGACCATTTTCACAAATTTGCTCTCACTCTTGTTCTTCAATCACAACATTTATCTCCAGTTTCCACTTTTCCCTGACACCAAGAAGACTCCCTGATTAAACTGATTGCAAATACTAGGGTTTTTTTTTCACAATTTTGTTCTTTTGAGATCTTTAGGAAAAAACGTTCCAGATCCATGGGTTGCTTTTGAAGAACAGGCTATTTTTTATGTGACATTAAATACTTTCTAAGCTGGAAAAAAATAAAAAACCTCATTGCAGTCAAATCAAATTTCTCTTGAATTTGATTAAATTATTTCAGAATTCCCCCTTCAAACAAATCATGTATAAACTTGAAGCCCTTATTTCCCTATTCCCGGAACAGAGTATCAGACCTGCCCGATAAAAAGTGTATATTTTCAGAGATTTGTGTGGCTCTGGATATCGACAGAGGGGAATGATCTTTTTTGTAATAGTACTGACAACTTTTTGGGTGCAATTCATTTTGGGTATTTGTCCATTTTCCGTTTGAGTAAAAAGCTAAAGCTTGCAGTGAAAATTCAGGGCATGAACTTTGTTCTAAAGTCAACCATGTTGTTTTCCCTGTGTAGTTAGGCTGCTCAATAGTATAAACTCAAGTCAAATGTAAATCAAGAGCAAAATCTGTGGAGAAACAGAAAGAGGAGCAGATTCTGCACTCAAACAATTATAAAAAATATAGCCAGCCACTCGTACTCTATTTTGCTTCCTCTTCTATTGATGTGTTCCTCAGGATGCTTGAGGAAATAATGAAAGAGCATTAGGAAAGACAGGCTATGGTGTCATTGGAAGAGAAGATAGAAGAGCAAGTATGTCTGAAAATACCGATAAGTTTATATTTATTTTTTGCTCATTATGTCAATGTTAATCAGTTTTGAAGTATTCATAGACCAGGGCAACAAAAACAAGCAATTAAGTCATCAATATAAAAGTTTGATATCCCTTTATCCACACTGTTTATACTGTATGGGGAAATGTGATCAACTTCTGTAGAGGGGGCAGCATATAAAGTCTGGTAATGGAAAGAGGGCGTTCTAAATAGTTATCTACCTATTACTCAAAAACTAATGGATATTATGGGAAATGACTGCCAGATTCATTTTCAGGAGGAAAAATACCTTAAGAGAACTTGTTAATGAAATTTCTGTCCTCTGGATACGATGGGTCTTTTAAGATGCCAAATGCACAAATGAAAGACAGTTTAATTCAGTAGTCGATGTAGATTTACAAGACACGCTGTGCTGGAAACACTAGCCAGGTTGCACTTGCTGGAAGAAGATGTCTTGTCATGCTCCTTCCTTCACTAATTGGATTTTTGCAAATGTAATTAAAAAACGAATGTAGTTTGAAGACAAAGCTTGAGCCTTTTTGAGAGGAATAATGTGCAGTAATATGGTTTACTAAGCAGGTTAATGACCAGCTGCTCAATGTGAAAAAGCTTTTGGTTGTTTTTTTTAATACATATTTTTCTCCCATTCCTCTGCTCTCAGCGTCAGGTTTTAGTGGTCCTCTATCAAGAGTGGTTCAAAGTTTCAAGTCAGAAAACCTCACACGCAGACACGGTCAGATTATACCTGCGCCAAGTCGGCTTAACAACACCCACTCTCCTGCCGTATGTCGTCAACCTGACGGATGGTAACGGGAATATGGCCCTCCACTACAGTGTATCACATTCAAACTTCCCTGTGGTCAAACTTCTGCTGGATACAGGTGGGCTGCATGTCACAGCACAGACAATTACCAATACCAGTTTGTGCCGGAGCACACATGCCAACCGTCCCACTAAGTATAAAATGTGTTTCTATTCAGGTCTTTGTGAGACAGACAACATAAACAAGGCGGGCTACACTCCAGTGATGCTGGCCGCACTCACGGCTGCTGAGAGTCCGGACGATTTGGAGGTTGCACAACAGCTGCTGCGACTTGGTGACGTTAATGCACGCTCAAGACAGGTGCGGTTCACTGCAACTCACATGCAGACTGGTACCTCAACTTACGAGTACCTTAAAGGCCTACTGAAATGAGATTTTCTTATTTAAACGGGGATAGCAGGTCCATTCTATGTGTCATACTTGATCATTTTGCGATATTGCCATATTTTTGCTGAAAGGATTTAGTAGAGAACATCCACAATAAATTTCGCAACTTTTGGTCGCTAACAGAAAAGCCCTGCCTTTCCCGGAAGTCGCAGACGATGACGTCACATGTTGATGGCTCCTCACATATTCACATTGTTTTTAATGGGAGCCTCCAACAAAAAGAGCTATTCGGACCGAGAAAACGACAATTTCCCCATTAATTTGAGCGAGGATGAAAGATTCGTGTTTGAGGATATTGATAGCGACGGACTAGGGAAAAAAAAAAAAGGGGGAAAAAAGGCTAAAGCGTCCCAACTCCATCTTTGTACTTTGACTTCTCCAATATTAATTGAACAAATTGCAAAAGATTCAGCAACACAGATGTCCAAAATACGGTGTAATTATGCCGTTAAAGCAGACGACTTTTAGCTGCGTGTGTGTGCAGCGCTCATATTTCATAACAGCCCATGACGTCACACGTACACGTCATCATTACGCGACGTTTTCAAGAAGGAACTCCCGGTAAATTTAAAATTGCAATTTAGTAAACTAAACCGGCCATATTGGCATGTGTTGCAATGTTAATATTTCATCATTAATGTATAAACCATCAGACTGTGTGGTGGGTAGTAGTGGGTTTCAGTAGGCCTTTAACTTACATGTCATTTTAAATAAGAGCTGTCTCTCGGCTCACAAGCCTTAAGTTTAGGCTTGTGAGCACCCTTTCAGAAATAGAGGAAAACTGATGAAGAAAGGAGGAACATTTCTATCTGCACAATGTGCTGTCACAAGAGCCCTGAAATACATTTTTGAAAATCAAGACTAAATTTCCTGCAATTGGGTGTAGTTCTACACAATATTTTACCATTAGATTTATTCTCATATACCAACCTATTTTGGCTATCCTTTTGACGCTGACATGTTCCATGTAATGTACCACAGAAGTGTTTGTTTTTTTAGTAGATAAATTACTAACATTATTATCATTATAAATGTAATGTAAAATGATATAACATGCATGCAAAGAAATCAGAAAGCATTTCCCATTTGGCAACTCTATACCATAACCACGCCCCCTCGGGTAATATACTTCTGGTGTTGTAGCCTCTGTTTAGAGCAGTCATGTCAAAAATATACCTTCTCACTGGCTTCTAATAAATACTCTAGAACTACAACTATAACTAAAAGTGTTCGGATTGTAATCATCCAAATATGGTTAGCAACAAAGTAAAAAGCCGCCAATGTTGTCACTCGCAACGCAGGCGACAGCTAGCTAGATGATGTTAACTCTGCTAACGAGCGAGCTTGTTTCGGCGCCCCTGATTGTCTCCCTGTCCTGCAATTCAGTGCGGCGTGTAGGTAGGAGGAACAGTGGGTACCTGTGGCTGTGGCGAGCGTTTTACAAATTTTGTTTGGATCTCATGTTTTTAACATTTCATTGAAAAAACACGGAAGTGATATTTTGATGTGAAAATTAATGTTCAAAAACGCATTTTCGATGACATTTCACATACCTGTAAGTAATCCAGTTAAGTCGTATATGTAACAGGGTCTGTTTGAGCAATATGAGTTATTATGATGTTACACATTGATATTCCTGTTACACAAGAAACCTAACCGGTGAGTCAGCGTTGTCAGTCTGAATCGCACAAACTTTAGCCAGCATCTGCGTCATACAGCCACACACGCCCAACAAACCTTTATCTATTAAAATATTAAGAAGCTGCAGATGCTGTGTTTGACATATTTCAGTTCTGTCTTGTCCTACCGAGCAGAAATTGCTCTTTGTCAAGTCCGGTCCATTTTCTAGTTCCTATTGTTACACACCAGCTTGTAGGAAACACCTACAAAAGTCTGGTCTCCAAGGTGAATGCTGAACAATATTATTATCATTTTCGGGTTGTATAATAGCAAGAGTTGTGTTACCAAGATGCGGAAGGAAAGGCAGGAAGGAGTGTACAGGTATAAGAAGATTTAATACTTCTTCAAGCGAGGCAAAAATACATGGAATCGTGCTGCTTCAAAGTGATCGTTAAACAAAGCACAAAAACTTCAATCCTTTTGCAAAGTTAAGTATTAGGTAGCAAACCTATCATGTCACACAGACAAATAGTAACAAACCTAAGCAGTAGCATTTAGCATGTAGAACAAACATAATAAAAAAAACAAAAAATACAGGCGCAGAGTGAATGGCGGGATCAAGTATCTGGGGGGGGGGGGGGGGGCGTGACTAGTGTAGACAACAGATTGGGACGCTAATCACTTAAAGGCAGGTGCAGAGAACAATGCTCAATAATGTGTCACGTCATAGAAGGACCACACACACAGGAAGAGATAACCAAAACAGGAGCGCTAAAACAGAACAAAACACTAACATATGGAAGAATAACAACAGAAACAACACAGGTCATAACAATTGCATTATTTCATAAAACTACTGTAGTTGTTGGTAAGTACATTCTATTGTAATGTTTTTCACACAATACTGCTCACTGCTCCCCTCACCTCCCAGGGGGTGATCAAGGGTGATGGGTCAAATGCAGAGGATAATTTTGCCACACCTCGTGTGTGTTTGACAATCATTGGTACATTAACTTTAAATTTCTAATCCGAAAATGTTTTCTTTTTAAAAAGCATTTTAAATGTTAAAATTGTACTGTTTTGGGATTCATTTGAATGGGCAGGACTGACTTGATATAGGAGTGATTTGAGTTAATGCACATACAATGCGGTAGAAAATAAGTTGATAGTTATGATCAATTTGTTTTTCTTAAACACAAACGACATATTTAACAAGATATTTACATGCTATATGACCCAAATTTAGTTACATACCCAAGGTCACATTTCAGCTAAATCACATTTTAACTTGTCTTTAAACAATACTAGATTGTGTTCAGTCAAAGCAAAAACATATATGACCTAAGTTACAACCAAAGATCAAATTATAGAATGATCTTCTTATAGACTACCTAATTCACAACATAATCAATATTCAGACATTGTGCTACCGCATTAGGATTTAATTAAAGTCACTTTTCTACTTTGTCCCTCGTTTGAGCCATGTGACTTTTATTTAAACCCTCCTGCATACCTGGAGCCTCACTTTTTATTTATATCTGACTCTTCCTCCAGACGGGTCAGACAGCGCTAATGCTTGCTGTGAGCCACGGGCGCCTCGCCATGGTGAAGCTGCTGCTGAGTTGTGGCGCAGATGTAAACGCTCAGGACGGCGAGGGCTCGACGGCCTTGATGTGTGCCAGTGAGCACGGCCACACTCACATTGCCCGCCTGCTGCTGGAGACAGGTCACTGCGACACCAGCCTCACAGATAAGGTGCTTTTACATTGACTTTATCACGACTGCAAATATGATATAAAGTCTTGGTCAAAAGTTTACATATTCTTATAAAGAACATAATGTCATGGCTGTCCTGAGTTTCCAATAATTTCCACAAGTCTTATTTTTTGTAAAAGAGTGATTGGAGCACAAACTTGTTTGTCCCAAAAACATTTATGAAGTTTGGTTATTTCATGAATTGATTGTGTCTAAAATGTGACGAAAACTGCTGCGTCAAAAGTATACATACAGCAATGTTAATATTTAGTTACATGTCCCTTAACAGGTTTCACAGCAATAAGGCACTTTTAGTAGCCATCCACAAGCTTCTGCCAAGCTTCTGGTTGAATTTTTGACAAAATTGGCGCAGTTCGGCTAAATGTGTTGGTTTTCTGACATGGACTTGTTTCTTCAGCATTGTCCACACATTTAAGTCAGGACTTTGGGAAGGCCATTCTAAAACCTTAATTCAAGCCTGATTTAGCCATTATTTTACCACTTTTGACATGTGTTTGGGCTTATTTTCCTGTTGGAACACCCAACTGCAATAATGACCCAACCTCCGGGCTGATGATTTTAGGTTGTCCTGAAGAATTTTGAGGTAATCTTCCTTTTCTTTGACCCATTTATTCTCTGTAAAGCACCAGTTCCATTGGCAGCAAAACAGGCCCAGAGCATAATACTATCACCACCATACTTGACGGTAGGATGGTGTCCCTGGGATCAAATGCCTCACCTTTTCTCCTCCAAACATATTGCTGGGTATTGTGGCCAAACAGATATTTTTTTTTCATCACATGGACAAAGATAAGACCTTCTGGAGGAAAGTTTTGTGGTCAGATTAAACAAAAATGTGTATGTATGTAAACTTTTGACAAGGACTGTATTAGCTGTCAGATAAACATATTTCCGCGAAGTAGAACTATTATTAAAAAAGTTAATTGTTTTTATTGGTAAAGCATAAAAAAACTGTTTACAACTTTCTAAATACTTTTAAAACTTTTTTAGAGCCCTATTAAGAGGAAATAACACCCATATAGTCACCTTTACACTCAATTCATTACCCTTGAGTGTGTTCTATCGTAGATTACAGTACAAGCTGGTAGCCGGAGGATCCTTCAAGGGTCATTGCTATTGCCGTCACCCAACCACTACAACACTGCCATGACATGGAAATACTTATTCACATCCTGGGTAATTCCTCGAAGTTAGAACCGTTTTTATGTGTTGAAACCACTGGTGTAAGTTGTCCTGCAAAACAGTCGCACAGCTACGATCATTACCTTTGTGGTTACTAGCATTCCGTCTCGTTAGCAATGCCTGTCCTGCATTGTCATCCCACATTGCTCACGCCGAATCTGTGTCATTGATTTCAAAAATAAAGTCCATCTTATATCAAGACAGTTCATCTCCACTTTTCCCGGACAGTTGTTGAGAGCTGATAGCTAGTCCCACTGTTTTGATATCACTCACGTAAAAGTTTGACCAATGTGGAGATGTCTTATTCATGAGGTAGATGTTGAAGATGAAGTTCATCAAAATGTTGTTCTGCCAAAGTTTGGTCAACTTGAGATTGCCGCGGTGAAGACACAGTAGCGGCAAGATTAGCCGCTTGTGTTGTTGTTCAGTCGTTAAACCAGAAAGGGAAGTACCGCTATCTTTATTGATCACCACAATATAATCATAAAAAATAACAAATACTGCTTGATTATATAATACATAAATACAACTTAATTCAACACCTAATTTGGGCCAAAAACATGCAGAATATGCTTAAAAAAGTTAAATTTCAAAGTTTGAATGAAGAAAATAGCCTGTGACGTAGTATATTTTAAGTGCAGTGGAGTATGGAGCGAGGGAAAACTGCACTTCTAAAAATATTCCACTATTGTCAACTAAACATGGGTCTTATTCTTATCCAATGGGAGTCAACAGAACCCAAAACAGTAGTTTATGTACTAGGAGTGCGGGAAAAAATCGATTCGAACACGAAACGCGATTCCCACGTTGTGCGATTCAGAATTGATTCTCTTTTTTTTTAAATTGATTTTGAGGAGACACAAACACGACACAGAACAAACCCACAGTAGTGAAACAAAAATTTATATTATCAACAACAGTATCAATATTAGTTAGAATTTCAGCATAGCAGTGATTAAAAATCCCTCACTGACATTATCATTAGACATTTATAAAAATAGATATATATTTTTTATTTATTAATTTTTTGGGCATGAAAAAGGGAGTTTTTTTGGTTTAGAGCACTAATTGTAAGTGTATCTTGTGTTTTTTATGTTCATATAATAAAAAATAAAAAATAAATACTTAAATCAAAAATTGTTCTGCTGCCCGGTACCAATGGAGCCACGGCCCGGTGGTTGGGGACCACTGGCATAAGGCATATATAAAGTGATCTTTGAGCTAGGTAACATACCAACTCCATTACCCAGCATGCCACAGTAGTGAAGAGCATGCGCAGTAGCCACGATTAGCCAGCAGGATGTTTTTAATGAACACCTTGTGGAGTAAACTTTGAGAAGTCAGCCAACACGCCTCGTCTGCATCTTTTATGATTAGACAACACATATATTTGCAAGGCCATTTTCAAGAAGGATATTTAAAGAGAAACTACATCTTGTGATACCATGTCGGCCAACCCCGGAAGCTCAAATGGTTTCTACGGATTGTGAGTTCAGATATTTTATTCTTTTTTTTTTTTCACATTTAAAATGTTTTTTGCAATGTTTATTTTGACAGTACCACATAAGATATGTTTTAATTGCTGATGCGGGTTATCTGATTTTTAAATGCGCCAGAAAATACCCCCTTATGTACACTGTTGGTGATGGTTCAATGCCCAGTAGTGCGTACATGCGTTCCTGTATAGTATTTCTCCAGCAATGGTTATGTGGTGACATCGATTAAGTCAGAAGTCGGACATCACTGAAATCCTATCCTTTAGATGCAGATTGGATGGTGCTTTAACTTAGATTTAAAAAAAAAAAGCTTTCGATTTAAGGTTAGTTTTAAAAACACAAAATCATACTTAAGATCGTAATACTGAGTCATCCATCCCTCCATTTTACAATAGACCCCACAGCAAGAATTCTCAGGTTATAATTACCCTTCAGTGTATGGACCTACTCAGTGGCCTAGTGGTTAGAGTGTCCGCCCTGAGATCGGTAGGTTGTGAGTTCAAACCCTGGCCGAGTCATGCCAAAGACTACAAAAATGAGACCCATTACGTCCTTGCTTGGCACTCAGCATCATGGGTTGGAATTGGGGGTTAAATCACCAAAAATGATTCCCGGGGCACAGCTGCTGCCCACTGCTCCCCTCACCTCACCGCAGAAGGGGTGATCAAGGGTGATGGGTCAAAAGCAGAGAATAATTTCGCCACACCTCGTGTGTGTGTGTGACAATCATTGGTATTTTAACTTTAACTACAAATACAATAGTACAAAGGGAAAGCTTACAATTAAAAATGATTTAGAATGCATAAAATATTTACCATACGTTTCCAATTCCAAACCACTCGGGAGTATAAGTCACCTCAGCCAAAGAAATGCTTCCTGAAAAGAAGAAAAACATTATACGCAGTACTATAAGTCACATTTAGAAATAATGTATGTTCCTAATTTATTTTGATTTAACTTAACACATGGACAGTATATGTAAACTATATCAGTGCAAAATTGTGCACACGGTCTCTGTCGAGTGGTAAGCCAAAGAATAACTTAATTAGGCTGACCATATTCTGAAATCCCAAAAAGAGGATTCATATATGCGTCCCTAGGCAGGCAGCACGCCAAAGCTGGGACTAAGTGAAAATTTGCCAATGATACTCGAACTTGCTTTATAAATAATATATTTATTTAAATAAAGCATTTTTTCTCCTCTGTTGACTGCTGTGTTGGCGCTAGGGATTTTTAAAATGGGGTCCCAGAGACCCCATCAAGTCATAAAAATGGGGTCCCACAGTAATTTTTGGGGTCCCACTTTTTTGTAAGCGTTTTGAAAACAAAATGTTAAACGTATTCATTATCCTGTTGTATCTCACATTCTTTATCGTGTTTTGGAAAAAGGTTGTCATAAACGTTACTTAATTCATCCAAAAAAATAATAAAAAAAGAAAACAAATGTGTATACATATGTAAATGTATTCAGTTATAAACATTCATTCACGTTCTTCTTTCCTTCATGGATCTAAACTTTACCGCTGCTGTTAGTTTTTTCTATGTTTTTATTTAATAAGTTGTAGGTGTATTTATTTCAGTACAAAAGTGTAAAAAGTGTTTTGCTTTGGTCATGAAATGATGATAATGGTGTGCCAGGGCATACATACAGTTTATATTTAACGCTTAAATCTCTGGAGTCTACATCAACTTCACATCTATCCCTCATTTCAAAATGTTTTAGTTTTTTTATGTTGTTATTTTGTTTGTATGTTTTCCGCCCTTTTTTGTCAAACAAAACTATGTTTTTAATGGCAAACACACAAAATGTGCAAAATCTTCCACCAAAAATATTTTTCTTAGTGGGATATTTGATGTGAAGTAATGGGAACCTTGGATAGGTCAATAATTCATAATAATATTGATTTTGATTCAATATTATGTTTTGAGCAAGGACAGTTTGAAAGAAAAAAACAGCTCTGGTTTATTAGTCAACATTGCAACTTTTTCTAAATTACATTTCACCTTTAACTTTTTTATTTCAATTTTGTTATGTTTTAGTTTATTTTAGTAGTATTTTTAGAACGTGCCGTGGGCCTTTAAAACCTTAGCTGTGGGCCGCAAATGGCCTCTTTGGCACACTTTTGACACGCCTGCTATAGATAATAAAAAATTAAATCTGATAAATCTATCGCGTTTATCATAACTCTGCTTCAGTAAACAATGACGGTGATGACGTCACTGTCAGCGATGCTAACTTGTCAGCCACTTCTTCAAAAGACTCCTTTTGAACACTCCTCGCACATTCACACTTCAAAAGGGAAACAACTGCCCGGTTTTTTGACCTGCAAAGTATGTTTTTAAAGTGGAGGAGTCTGCTAGGGTCCTGGTTAGCTTGAAACTAACAGCTAGCCTGTGTCCATCCTCGAACGATGTGGATCCATCCATCCATCATCCTCCGCTTATCCGAGGTCGGGTCGCGGGGGCAACAGCCTAAGCAGGGAAACCCAGACTTCCCTCTCCCCAGCCACTTTGTCTAGCTCTTCCCGGGGGATCCCGAGGCGTTCCCAGGCCAGCCGGGAGACATAGTCTTCCCAACGTGTCCTGGGTCTTCCCCGTGGCCTCCTACCGGTTGGACGTGCCCTAAACACCTCCCTAGGGAGGCGTTCAGGTGGCATCCTGACCAGATGCCCGAACCACCTCATCTGGCTCCTCTCGATGTGAAGGAGCAGCGGCTTTACTTTGAGTTCCTCCCGGATGACAGAGCTTCTCACCCTATCTCTAAGGGAGAGCCCCGCCACACGGCGGAGGAAACTCATTTCGGCCACTTGTACCCGTGATCTTATCCTTTCGGTCATGACCCAAAGCTCATGACCATAGGTGAGGATGGGAACGTAGATCGACCGGTAAATTGAGAGCTTTGCCTTCCGGCTCAGCTCCTTCTTTAACACAACGGATCGGTACAACGTCCGCATTACTGAAGACGCCGCACCGATCCGCCTGTCGATCTCACGATCCACTCTTCCCTCACTCGTGAACAAGACTCCTAGGTACTTGAACTCCTCCACTTGGGGCAGGGTCTCTTCCCCAACCCGGAGATGGCATTCCACCCTTTTCCGGGCGAGAACCATGGACTAGGACTTGGAGGTGCTGATTCTCATTCCGGTCGCTTCACACTCGGCTGCGAACCGATCCAGCGAGAGCTGAAGATCCCGGTCAGATGAAGCCAACAGGACCACATCATCTGCAAAAAGCAGAGACCTAATCCTGCGGTTACCAAACCGGAACCCCTCAACGCCTTGACTGCGCCTAGAAATTCTGTCCATAAAAGTTATGAACAGAATCGGTGACAAAGGACAGCCTTGGCGGAGTCCAACCCTCACTGGAAATGTGTTCGACTTACTGCCGGCAATGCTGGCAGACCGGGGTGGTGGTTCCTCTCTTTAAGAAGGGGGACCGGAGGGTGTGTTCCAACTATCGTGGGATCACACTCCTCAGCCTTCCCGGTAAGGTTTATTCAGGTGTACTGGAGAGGAGGCTACGCCGGATAGTCGAACCTCGGATTCAGGAGGAACAGTGTGGTTTTCGTCCTGGTCGTGGAACTGTGGACCAGCTCTATACTCTCGGCAGGGTGCTTGAGGGTGCATGGGAGTTTGCCCAACCAGTCTACATGTGCTTTGTGGACTTGGAGAAGGCATTCGACCGTGTCCCTCGGGAAGTCCTGTGGGGAGTGCTCAGAGAGTATGGGGTATCGGACTGTCTTATTGTGGCGGTCCGTTCCCTGTACGATCAGTGCCAGAGCTTGGTCCGCATTGCCGGCAGTAAGATGTGGATCCAGCGGGAGATAAAAGTGAAGTTTCCATGGAGTCACAAATACGAAAATAACTCATTTACTGGAGTTAAAAATGTTGACTTTACACTCACCTTAGTGTTTACCAAGAAGTCTATTTCCTTTTCCCGGCAAAACTCGAACCAACACTTCCTGTCAATAGCGTCACTTCCCTAACTTCCCCGTAAGTCCCGCCCCCCAGCTAAAACCATTGGCTAACACCCCGTAGCCAGCCGCTACAATATTTACAGCTAGAATTCACCAACTTGAGTATTTCATATATATATTTATATACGGTAACTTAACCCTGGACCTACATTGAAAATACACGCAACCCTAATTCAAAATGCCGGACATTTGACGCATTTAAAAAAACAAAAACGCCCGGACACCCCCGCAAAAGAGGACATGTCCGGGTAAAAGAGGACGTATTGTCAGCCTAACTTAATGAAACATTCAAAAAGTGTTACTGTTCAAACTGTGTGTAGTTGACAAAACATTAAATATTCTTGTTAAATAAAATCTATTCTTTGTTTTTCATGAATACTTTGGCAGACTACGCTACTATATGTTAATGTTGGTCTGAATGGTGGTACTTGGAGAGAGGGGGTACTTGGTGAAAAACGTTTGAGAACCACCGCATTTATACAACAGCACACAGAAACAACAGTTTAGTTATGTTAATATAACATATTAACAGTTTTTCAACAACATTACAGCATAACATACCTGGGAGAGTGAATATGCTAAATTGTCATCGAGCAAGTTCACAAAACTCTCGATCTTTTTCAAAATCAGTTGAATCCATTGACTTCTTCCTCCTTGGTGTTAAACAGGCGCAGCATATTATCACAAACTTAGAGCGCCCTCCTGCGGCCATAGCAGGTAGTGCATACTCCTTGCTCCATGTTCGTCGGTGTGAAACAACGTTTTAATAGTGTAACATTTTTAATATATATAAATATAAGTCGCTAGACTTGCCAAACTATATAAAAAGGAGAATGATAGTCCAGGAAACTGTAGAATAACAAACTATAAATCAATTAAATATATTTTACAAAGGCACAGCTTCATTTTGTTGCTGTGAGTAACCTTTTAATGAGTGTGGTGAATAAAAATTTGGAGTTTTTGCATAGCTGCTGCAATAGATCACACATGGCAGTGTGTATGGCAGCTAACAGTAGATAGTTTCTTTTTTTATTTATTTTTTACAATGCACACATATTAAAAAGTGCAATTTAATTTAGATTCAAATAATTTTATCAATCCCTCGAGGGGCAATTCATTTTGAGCAGCAGGTTGTCGTGGTTCACAAACCCTACACATTTTTGTTGTTGTACATGGATGAGGGTGTGTGTTGCTGAGCCCCACTTTGACATTGTCTGGACTGGACCTGGTTTTAAAAACCTTTTAGACAAGTCTAATTCCATTAACAACCTGGTCTGATGAAGATAAGGTTATTTTTATTTTTTTTTTATTTTTTAATAAAATAAAATGAGATTTAAAAAAAAAAGGAAAACAATGACATTTTTTTGGGATAAAAAAGAAAGTAAAATCATATAAAACAATTGCATAAAAAATAGTAATTAATGATAGTGTTAGTGGACCGGCGACACACACAATCATGTGTGTTTCAGGGACTGTGTCCCTTGCAGACTGTGTTATATATGTTGTGGGAACCAGCATTTTGGTAGCAGAAAGAAACAACCCTTTTTTGTGTGAGTGGGTGTGGCTGGGTGTGAATGGGGGAGGGAGGGGTTTTCTTTGGGGGGTTGATGCACTGATGGAAAGTGTATCTTGTGTGTTTTTGTGTTGATTTAATTTAAAAAAAAAAAAAAAAACCTACAAATGGCCCACAATAAATAAATAGTCACACAATACAATTTCAATGTTGATGTGCATTTATTAGAAAAACATTTTCAGTCAGTTCAAAATGTTTCACTCAGTTCTTGCAAATCATGCTTCAAGAGCAATCATGCAAATTCAAACATTACCTTTTTGCGTAGTACTTTTGAGGGTTATGGTTTACAGCTAATTTAGTATCTCATACATTTAAAAAAAAAAAAAGACTACAAGTTCAATATTGCATGGTTGTATTCCAGCAAGGACCACTTAGAGAAAAATTGAAAAAAGCAGGGGTCACTCTGGTACATTTTGTACATCAAAATCGATCAATATATGAATAATTTAGGCACACAAATGGCAATTTTGAGCTGTAAGTACCACAACATTTTTCACTATTCTCTGCCAAGAGGTAACATGTAATTTTCAAAGAGACGTTGTTTGAAGTTGTTTATGCTGCAAAATTTGTAGAAAATCATTAAAATTCCTTTTTTTTTAAATAAATGTGCATTTTTCAAATTGAGACAATCATTTTGCTTGTTAGAAACGAATCATTTACAACCAGCATCAGCAGGATGGCTGCTTTATGAAAAGCTCCTCAAAAATCAAGGATTTACTACAAACAAGGAAATTGGATTCATCTGTTTTCGCGTCTTAACTCTTCATATACTAATCTATTGCAGTAAAAATCTGCTGAAAATGATGAAAAGTGCCACTCTACATAACAACTGACGTGGTCAAAGTTGGAATTGCCACAAAAAAATATTTTAAGATATTCAACACTGTACTGCAATTTTGTACTGGTGGCTAAAATGGACAATTCACCCCCAACATTTGCCACGTTTCATGTATCAGGTAAACCAAAATGAATGGAGCTATACGATTCCCCTTCCTACTGTCGTATACTATCTAGTCCACCCCTCTTGAGGTATAGAATTGTTTTATTATTATTCCTTATTTTGCCAAATACAACCTTTTTGAGGACTTTAGCAAAATCGAAAACGTCCTTTTTGGGGGCGGGGGGGTTGCATTTTCTTTCTTAGTTTTTGGTGTAATTATCCAATCAGGGACATGTTTATTTTTGTCTGTAGAATGTGTCAGGCGCCAATAAAAAAAAAACGCGAGGTAAAAATGGAACCTGGAGGCGCACACCCCTGTTGTGCACTCTTGATGGTTTGGCACAGTAGCTGAATCGAACTCCATCCATCCATTTTCTACCGCTTATTCCCTTTTGGGATCGCGTGGGGCGCTGGCGCCTATCTCAACTACAATAGGGGGAAGGCGGTGTACACCCTGGACAAGTCGCCACCTCATCGCAGGGTGAATTGAACTCCTGAAATATCAATGAAAGAATCAATCAAAGTTTACATAGTCACAAATGTCTCAAAGGGCTGTACAAGCCACAACAACATCCTTGGCTCAAATCCCACATCAGGGCAAGAAAAAACTCAACCTAATGGGCACAATGAGAAACCTTGGAAAGGACCGCAGATGTTGGGACCCCTTCTTGGGCGACCGGTGCAATGGATCAATCAATCAAACAAACTTTACCTATATATGTTGCGATCCGCTGCTCGGATCTTCACAGACTGTTGTTTTGTTTCCATTTTTGTATCACTCTCCGTCTGACTCCTTAGTTCCTGTTTAGTCTGTCACCATGGTTACATATTATTTTCACCTGCCCTTGCTTTCGACGCACACCTGTTTCTATTTTGAATACTACCTTTTCTAAGCTCGCCCCTTTTCGTTGTTCTGCCTGGGATCCTAGTTTGCTTTCATGCAACTGACGAAGACTTGCTTTCCATACACGCTATCTCCCCCGCTGCGTTTGGTTTATTATAGCTCTCATGCTAATGGTTTGTTTTCCTTTTTTTGTGCCCTTGTGCCAAGATTTGTTTATCTGTTCTTATTCCTAGTTTCCAAGCTAGCACCATTTTTTTGCCTTTGCTGTTTAGCATCAGTGTCTTTGTTTCTAGCCTGTTTTGAGTTATTAAATCTTTATTTCTTACCTCAAACTGTGTTTTTGCTCGACGCATCCCTGGAAGAATATATCTGGCATCGTTATGTCACATAGTCTTCACAATATAGCCCTTAATCACAAGTGTCTCAAAAGGGCTAGACAAGCCACAATGACATTCTCGGCTCAGATCCCACATCAGGGCAAGGAAAAACTCAACCCAATGGGATACAGTGAGAAACCTTGGAGGGGACCGCAGTGGAATGGAGACAAGTCAGCAGGGCAGAGACGTCCTTAACTGATGCACAGATTAATGGTCCGGGTCCCGACTTTGATCAGCTACCACTCATTTGTGGTCACCTAATAGGAGGGCAGAGCTGAAAAGAGATCAACTGGTCTAAAATGGGGGTCTATATAAAGGCTAGCGTATACAAATGATGGATGCCAAGTGGCTACAGTTAATAATGTGAGAGTCCAGTCCATAGTGGGGCCAGCATGGGATCCTCTTGCATGTAGACAAGTCGGGGCGAGGTGATTTTACTGCCTGATACATAAGAAGTGGTCTCCTTGGGTCCCGACTTCATAATAGGAAAGACCAGTCCATTGGGAGGGAAACATGAAGTCTTGAATGGAGACAAGTGAGCAGTGCAAAGACATCCCCAACTGATGCACAGATGAGTGGTCCTCCCCAGGCCCCGACTTGGAACAGCTAGCCCGTCCTCCATGGTGGCTGGTACGTGGTCACCTTATAACCTCTCCATGCAGGAGAGGGGGTCAGAGCAGAAAAGACAGATAGAAAATCAACTGGTCTAAAAAGGGGGTCTATTTTAAAGGCTAGAGTATACAAATGAATTTTTAGTTGGGACTTAAATGCTTCTACTGAGGTAGCATCTCTAACTGTTACCGGGAGGGCATTCCAGAGTACTAGAGGCCCGAATAGAAAAAGCTCTAAAGCCCACAGACTTTTTTGGGGCTCTGGGAATCACCAATAAGCTGGAGTTCTTAGAACACAGATTTCTTGCCGGGACATATGGTACAATATAATCAGCAAGATAGGCTGGCGCTAGACCGTGTAGTATTTTATACGTGAGTAGTAAAACCTTGAAGTCACATCTTAAGTGCACAGGAAGTCAGTGCAGGTGAGCCAGTACAGGCGTAATATGATCAAACTTTCTTGTTCTTGTCAAAAGTCTAGCAGCGGCATTTTGTACCAACTGTAATCTTTTAATGCCAGACATGGGGAGACCTGGAAATAGTACGTTTTGGTAATAGAAACGAGACGTATCAACTGCATAAATAATGATGTCAGCGTCGCTGATGGACAAAATGGGACACATTTTTGCGATGTTACAGACAGGAAAGAAGGCTGTTTTAGTAACACTCTTAATGTGTGACTCAAATGAGAGAGTTAGATTGAAGATAATACCCAAATTCTTTACCAAGTCGCTTTGTGTAATTGTTTGGTTGTCAAATGCCGGTGTCTAGCAGTAGAGATAATCAGCATTTCCGTTTTCTTAGCGTTAAAATTACCGTATTTCCTTGAATTGCCACAGGACATATAGTATGCGCCTGCCTTGAATCACTGCCGGGTCAAACTCACTCCCCAAAATAGTTAGCGCATGCTTAGTATTACCGCCTGGTCAAACTCGTGACGTCACGAGTGACACTTCCCCTGTCATCATTTTCAAAATGGAGGAGGCTGATTTCAATACCGGTAATTTGAAATCGCATAAAGGGAAGAAAATTAAGAGCTATTCTGTAGGATTTAAGGTCCAAGCTTACATCACACTCAAATTTTTACTGCATACCTTTGAAAGGGCCGGAGTGAGAATAGGTTTTAAA
>NC_084632.1:30139983-30147483 GCF_033978795.1 Nerophis ophidion | reverse complement strand
ACTTTATTTATTTATTTATTTTTTTTTTCCAGTCCTTCATATCCTTGCTCAAATTAATGGGGAAATTGTCGCTTTCTCGGTCCGAATAGCTCTTGATGCTGGAGGCTCACACTATAAACAATCTGAGGATGTGAGGAGCCCCACACCGGTGATGTCATCGTCTGCGAATTCCAGTAAAGGCAGGGCTTTTTTATTGGCCCGGAAAAGTTGCGAACTTTATCGTCGATGTTCTCTACAAAATAATTTCAGCAAAAATATGGCAATATCGCAAAATGATCAAAAAAGACACATAGAATGGACCTGCTATCCCCGTTTAAATAAGAAAATCTCATTTCAGTAGTCCTTTAAGTCAAGAGAGCGGAACGGAGCTGGCCTATAACACATCCTGATTGGCAACCAGGAACAGGTGTTTCCTGATTGCCAATCAGGGTCAGGTGAAGAAGCCATGGCTAAGATAGAAATGGTAGCAAAACGAGGCAAACAGGAAATAAAAAAAGAAGTAAAAAGAGTGCTGTACAGGGCAAAAAACACAATATCAAAAACTAACACTAAGTGTCATGAGAGATCTCTCATTACCTGTGTGCTATTACAAATACTTTTTTATTTGATTATTAGAGTTTCAATGTTACCTAGGAAAATTAGTGCTTAAAAAGGGAACTGCACTTTTTTGGGGGATTTTGCCTATCGTTCACTATCATTATGAAAAATATGACAACGGATGTATTTAAAAAACATTTTAAAAATCATTCTAAACAGTAAATAGACATTACGCCAATAAAACATCCAAAAAGCTCCAACAATTCTCCATTTAGAATTTGTAACGTGAATATTAACCATGTATTAGTGAAATTGTTATTATAAGCGCTAACGCAGATAAACTATTTATAGCGGCGGCATCATCACGCACTTGCGTGCTAATGTTGAGCTGATCCACTGGTGAGCTGCTTCCTCGTTTCCTTACTCGTCCAACTTTCTTCAAGATCATACACTTCTCACCTGGATAGTAGAAGAACGAGGATGTATTCCGACAAGTTGGTACAATTTTGACAGCCAATTTTAGACCCGGCAATGACGACTACGACAGAAAAAGACGCTTGAAAAGTTCCCCCCTTTTCTTCTCCATATACATAAACATCTGAGCAGTTGGCCTCCTAATGACAGCTGACATTGCACAGTAAGTGATGTTTTATATTTTTTGGTTCTCATGAAGTCTGCAGTGAGCACTAACCACTGATGTTGTTATAAAAAAAAAGGCAAATGTTGTGATGCGTTATTTTTAATTGACTGTGTTATGGTTAGTATGATATATATATATATATATATATATATATATATATATATATATATATATATATATATATATGTATATAGTATAAACAGTCCACACACACACACACGCACGCACGCACGCACGCACGCACGCACACACACACACACACACACACACACACACACACACAGTGTATCTCACTATTATGTTAGATCCACTATGGACTGGACTTTCACAATATTATTGGGAGTGGGAGGGGGGTTGTCACCCACATCTGCGGTTATATCCAAGGTTTCTCATAGTAATTCACAATGACATCCCACTGGGTTGTGAGTTTTTCCTTGCCCTTCTGTAGGCTCTGAACCGAGGATGTCGTTGTGGCTTGTGCAGCCCTTTGAGACACTTGTGATTTAGGGCTATATAAATAAACATTGATTGATTGATTGATTGATATATACTGCATATACACACATAAAACAAATATACTGTGACTCTTCTTACTAGAGTGTCAATATCTATTTACATTGTATACACTCACACGCACACACACGAACGCACGAACGCACGCACGCACGCACGCACACACACGTGTGTATAAATATATATATATATATATATATATATATATATTACAAAAATACAGAATTTATAAAGCAATTACTACCAGAATATCCTAAATAACATTAACCTTCCTGATTTCGTTATTTTAACTTCTACTTTAAAGTACTTTTATATATGCTGTACGTCAGTTGTGAATATTTGTTGTAGTGACAAATCTAACCACAAGAGGGGGGTGTTACAACGTGAATCCCGCCTATATGGGACTCCCACAACTGGACAATTAAGATGATACATTTCCATAGGAATGTATACTTTGTGTAGTCTTCTATTCAGACAAGAATAATATGAAACATTTAACAATAAACAGACATCAAGTGTCCGCTTTCACTACAGTGAATTGTGGGTCATCACTTGCTTAGAATTAAGGCACGCTTTCCCCAAACTACTCATTTGACAAAGCTGATCTGAGTACACAAGAATCCCTTTCCACAACACCCAGATGGTTATACATCAGATATGAGGAGCGTAATCTACTCTGGACTGACTTGGAGAAGAGGATGTTAGTGCTGTTGTCTTTTTTTAGTTTCATCTGCAGTGATTGCATGAACACATGCGGCTTTCTAACAAAATCACTACTTCAGACACAAGAGAGAGGATGATGAGTCCAAATGGGTCCTCTCTTCAAAACAGGGTGCATATATTCACTCCTGTGTTCGATGAATACTTCTAATTACTGCATTATGTCAGAAAATTGCACCAGTGGTACACTGATCATGTATAAGAATCATTTTAGATCCGTAATTCTCAAACTATGCAGTGGTATGCCAAAAAAAATCACTGAATCAAATATTTAAACAAAGTGTTACTGTTCAAACTTTGTGTAATGTTACAGTGGACTAAAAATAATAAATATACTTGTTAAATAAAACTTCTGCCTTGGTTTTAATGAATATTTACGCCTACTACGCCACTGTATTTCAGTGTCGGTCGTTATGGTGGTACAAGTGTTGTCTGGGTGGTACTTGGTGAAAAGAGTTTGAGAACCACACTCTTAGATGTAACCACTCAAAAGCTGTTGCGTCAGTCCAGATGACCAACTTTTCACTATCCCAAGTGACACGCGGGGAACGAAACACCAGGTGAGGCATACATACTTTTTTCTCTTTCTTTTTTTTTTTAACTTAAATTCATATGTGCAGCTACTTGTTGATTTAGGTTGCACGTTACAGTAATAGGAAAAAAAGGGAGTTATTCGCTTTCATAAAAACCTTATCATAATGATATTATGATATGATAAATGGGTCCAAAAACTATTTGATAAAGTTGTTATTTAATACTTTTTGGTCCCATTTGTTTTTAACAAAATAAATCAAGTATTGTGAGTGCAACTTACCTTTCTGTATTTGTATCTGAAGCAGCAAAAGCTATCCTCCATAAAAACGTACTTTGTATGATCGCATTCATTCAAGTCCAGTTAAGAGAAGTATTTCATCTTGAATACAGTATAAACTCTTCCATATTGGCAGAAATATTCATTTAATTCAAATTAATTCCAAGAAATTAAACAATATTTTTGCTTCCGACAAAAAACACCCACAGACGGTGGCTTACTCTAATAAAAATGCCATGTTTGTTATAAATACAGTTAAAAAAAAGAAAATAAAAAAATGCTGGCTTCCGCTGGAGAGACCTGTGTCTTCTGGCTTGAGCGCCCCCACTTCTCCCAGTGTGGCGAGTCAGAGTACTGCTGAGGCATTGAACTGCAAGTTGACAATGTATCGCCCCCTACCTTGAGGCATAGGTACTTGCTGCCTCAAGACCTGGCTTTTCCACGTGGCAACAAGCATGCGACCCTTCGCACGCACATGCCCAATACACACTGTGTGTAGCCGTGGAGGCACCGCCTGTGTCTGCCTCACTTCTCATCTGCTGCGTTGTTTTGATCAGGAAACATGGAATATCCGCGATTTTGACCATGAAAATTATCAAAATATACAGGAACCACACCAAAATCACATAGAAAGCATAAACCAAAAGAGAAATATTAAAATGTATTCTATTACTTTGTTTTGGAACATCTCATGGTTAAGCTCTGCCTCACTTGCCTCCCCTGACAGCACATCACTGACTAACCTTATGTATTTTTTGCTCCTGAAAAATAATCTGGCAGTCATTTCCAGTCATATCATGTTTTTTTTTTGTACTATCAGAACTCCTTTCCATTACCAGACATCATATACTGAACTGGAGTCCATTTCCCCCATAGACAGTGTGTATAAAGACATGCAGAAGTAATATTTTGGTCACTTTATTGCATTGTTGCTCTATGATTACCAGAAAAAAGTTTATGACCAAAAAGAAAAAAAAAAGAATATCAAATAATTGCCATTTCGGACTTCCCTGCTCTTCCAGCTCCTCCTCCTTCCATAGACCCCATAGCCAGTGTGCTCTTTCAGCATTTCCTCAAACATCTTCAGGAAAACATAGGTAGAAGAGGACTCAAAATAGCTTACCTTCTTTTCCTCTTGTTTTTGAGCGCCGAGTATGCTCTTCTTTTGCCGTTTCCCCACAGGTTCTGACTAACGATGTATACTGAGTACCGGTATTTTTAGGTACCTGTTGCTAATTGGGTAGCTCCAAGCGGACTGTGAAAATTCTAGACTAATGATACTGCTCTCTGTACTTTTTTATTCCAGCTGACTGTCGTAGTTATGACATGCACGGCTGTCACATTAAATCAGGTGTCATCGCAGAGCATAAAAAAAAACATACAGCGGAACAGCCGATGGTAGTCGACCTTTTACCGCCTCTCTTCCCGGAGGAATCATAGATTTACAGTTCATCTGAATCGCGGACACATTCAGTGTTTGCTAAAAACAGAATCTAAATGCGGAAAGTTGCGACAATTGTCGTAATTTGACTGACATGCTGTCATTGAGAGTAAAAAGGGACAGTTTTAAGCATCCATCCATTTTCTACCGCTTATTCCCTTTGGGGTCGCGGGGGGCGCTGGTGCCTATCTCAGCTACAATCGGGCAGAAGGCGCGATACACCCTGGACAAGTCGCCACCTCATCACAGGGCCAACACTGATAGACAGACAACATTCACACTCACATTCACACACTAAGGCCAATTTAGTGTTGCCAATCAACCTATCCCCAGGTGCATGTCTTTGGAGGTGGGAGGAAGCTGGAGTACCCGGAGGGAACCCACGCAGTCACGGGCGAACATGTTAACTCCACACAGAAGCATGTGTGAAATAAATTAAACATACTAAATTGTGGCTCTGGTGAAAATTAGTGCAACCTAACATGAGTACATTTATCCTTAAAGGCCTACTGAAATGAGATTTTCTTATTTAAACGGGGATAGCAGGTCCATTCTATGTGTCATACTTGATCATTTTGCGATATTGCCATATTTTTGCTGAAAGGATTTAGTAGAGAACATCGACGATAAAGTTCACAACTTTTTTTGTCGCTAATAAAAAAGCCTTGCTTTTACCGGAAGTCGCAGAGGATGAGGTCACCCGTGTGAGGGCTCCTCACATATTCACATTGTTTTTAATGGGAGCCTCCTACAAAAAGAGCTATTCGGACCGGGAAAACGACAATTTCCCCATTAATTTGAGCGAGGATGAAAGATTCGTGGCTGAGGATATTGATAGTGAAGGACTAGAAAAAATAAAAATAACAAAATAAAGTAAAAAAAAGACAAAGGCGATTGCATTGTGAGCGATTCAGATGTTTTTAGACACATATACTAGGATAATTCTGGGAAATCCCTTATCTTTCTATTGTGTTGCTAGTGTTTTAGTGAGATTAAATAGTACCTGATAGTCGAAGGGATGTGTCCACGGGTGTCTTGAGGCCAGTCTCTGAGGGAATTAGTCACGGCAGCAGCAGCACGACAGAAGTTCCACAGATCTCCGGTAAGAGGCTACTTTTTACCACAATTTTCTCACCGAAACCTGACGGTTGACAAGTAGTCGGGATCCATGTTCGCTTGACCGCTCTGATCCATAGTCAAGCTTCACCTCCAGGAATTTTAAACAAGGAATCACCGTGTGTTTGTGTGGCTAAAGGCTAAAGCTTCCCACCTCCATCTTTCTACTTTGACTTGTCCATTATTAATTGAAAAAATTGCAAAAGATTCAGCAACACAGATGTCCAAAATACTGTGTAATTGCGCGATGAGAAGAAGTGAAGTGAAGTGAATTATATTTATATAGCGCTTTTCTCTAGTGACTCAAAGCGCTTTACATAGTGAAACCCAATATCTAAGTTACATTTAAACCAGGGTGGGTGGCACTGGGAGCAGGTGGGTAAAGTGTCTTGCCCAAGGACACAACGGCAGTGACTAGGATGGCGGAAGCGGGGATCGAACCTGCAACCCTCAAGTTGCTGACATGGCCGCTCTACCAACCGAGACGACTTTTAGCTGCAAGTGGTGCTGCGCTAATATGTCTCTTCCAACTTGAGACGTCACGCGCACGCCTCATCATTCCGCGACGTTTTCAACAAGAAACTCCGCGGGAAATTTAAAATTGCAATTTAGTAACTAAAAAGGCCGTATTGGCATGTGTTGCAATGTTAATATTTCATCATTGATATATAAACTATCAGACTGCGTGGTGGGTAGTAGTGGGTTTCAGTAGGCCTTTAATTAGATCTTTCAGTACAGAACCTACTCTACAGGATAGAAATGTGGTACGCATTGTTGTACATATTAGGTAAGAGGCAGAAAGTCTCATGTTACATTCACACGTCTGTCCCATAAACAAATACATTGCAGCACAACATGTGGTCGAATTGTGACATTAAAATCAACTGTGAATTTGTATCGACTCCATTCCTGAGAATATTGAATTGAAATTTGAATGACATGATTTGAAATTCGGAGAAAAAACTTTATAGTCAAGTTGGATGAAGAATTTGTAAAAGCAGTTGGCTTACCTACTTAGTGGCCTAGTGGTTAGAGTGCCCGCCCTGAGATCAGTAGGTTGGGAGTTCAAACCGAGTTATACAAAAGACTATAAAAATGGGACCCATGGTACAATATAATCAGCAAGATAGGCTGGCGCTAGACCGTGTAGTATTTTATACGTGAGTAGTAAAACCTTGAAGTCACATCTTAAGTGCACAGGAAGTCAGTGCAGGTGAGCCAGTACAGGCGTAATGTGATCAAACTTTCTTGTTCTTGTCAAAAGTCTAGCAGCGGCATTTTGTACCAACTGTAATCTTTTAATGCCAGACATGGGGAGACCTGGAAATAGTACGTTTTGGTAATAGAAACGAGACGTAACAACTGCATAAATAATGATGTCAGCGTCGCTGATGGACAAAATGGGACACATTTTTGCGATGTTACAGACAGGAAAGAAGGCTGTTTTAGTAACACTCTTAATGTGTGACTCAAATGAGAGAGTTAGATTGAAGATAATGCCCAAATTCTTTACCAAGTCGCTTTGTGTAATTGTTTGGTTGTCAAATGCCGGTGTCTAGCAGTAGAGATAATCAGCATTTCCGTTTTCTCAGCGTTAAAATTACCGTATTTCCTTGAATTGCCGCAGGGCATATAGTATGCGCCTGCCTTGAATCACTGCCGGGTCAAACTCACTCCCCAAAATAGTTAGCGCATGCTTAGTATTACCGCCTGGTCAAACTC
>NC_084632.1:29904983-30134983 GCF_033978795.1 Nerophis ophidion | reverse complement strand
ACCGGAGATCTGTGGAACTTCTGTCGTGCTGCTGCTGCCGTGACTAATTCCCTCAGAGGCTGGCGTCAAGACACCCGTGGACAAACCCATCCGGCTATCAGGTACTATTTAATCTCACTAAAACACTAGCAACACAATAGAAAGATAAGGGATTTCCCAGAATTATCCTAGTAAATGTGTCTAAAAACATCTGAATCGCTCGCAATGCAATCGCTTTTTTTTTTTTTTTACTTTATTTTTTGTTTTTTTGGTTTTTTCCAGTCCTTCACATCCTTGCTCAAATTAATGGGGAAATTGTCGCTTTCTCGGTCCGAATAGCTCTTGATCCTGGAGGCTCAAACTCTAAACAATGTGAGGATGTGAGGAGCCCCACACCGGTGACGTCGTCTGCGACTTCCAGTAAAGGCAGGGCTTTTTTATTGGCCCAAAAAAGTTGCGAACTTTATTGTCGATGTTCTCTACAAAATCATTTCAGCAAAAATATGGCAATATCGCAAAATGATCAAAAAAGACACATAGAATGGACCTGCTATCCCCGTTTAAATAAGAAAATCTCATTTCAGTAGTCCTTTAAGTCAAGAGAGCGGAACGGAGCTGGCCTATAACACATCCTGATTGGCAACCAGGAACAGGTGTTTCCTGATTGCCAATCAGGGTCAGGTGAAGAAGCCATGGCTAAGATAGAAATGGTAGCAAAACGAGGCAAACAGGAAATAAAAAAAAAAGTAAAAACAGTGCTGTACAGGGCAAAAAACACAATATCAAAAACTAACACTAAGTGTCATGAGAGATCTCTCATTACCTGTGTGCTATTACAAATACTTTTTTATTTGATTATTAGAGTTTCAATGTTACCTAGGAAAATTTGTGCTTGAAAAGGGAACTGCACTTTTTGGGGGGATTTTGCCTATCGTTCACTATCATTATGAAAAATATGACAACGGATGTATTTAAAAAACATTTTAAAAATCATTCTAAATAGTAAATAGACATTACGCCAATAAAACATCCAAAAAGCTCCAACAATTCTCCATGTAGAATTTGTAACGTGAATATTAACCATGTATTAGTGAAATTGTTATTATAAGCGCTAACGCAGATAAACTATTTATAGCGGCGGCATCATCACGCACTTGCGTGCTAATGTTGAGCTGATCCACTGGTGAGCTGCTTCCTCGTTTCCTTACTCGTCCAACTTTCTTCAAGATCATACACTTCTCACCTGGATAGTAGAAGAACGAGGATGTATTCCGACAAGTTGGTACAATTTTGACAGCCAATTTTAGACCCGGCAATGACGACTACGACAGAAAAAGACGCTTGAAAAGTTCCCCCCTTTTCTTCTCCATATACATAAACATCTGAGCAGTTGGCCTCCTAATGACAGCTGACATTGCACAGTAAGTGATGTTTTATGTTTTTTGGTTCTCATGAAGTCTGCAGTGAGCATTAACCACTGATGTTGTTATAAAAAAAAAAAGGCAAATGTTGTGATGCGTTATTTTTAATTGACTGTGTTATGGTTAGTATGATATATATATATATATATATATATATATATATATATATATATATATATATATATATATATATATATATATATGTATATATATATATATATATATATATATATATATATATATATATATATATGTGTATATAGTATAAACAGTCCACACACACACACACACACACACACACACACACACACACACACACACACACACACACACACACACACACACACACACACACACACACACACACACACACAGTGTATCTCACTATTATGTTAGATCCACTATGGACTGGACTTTCACAATATTATTGGGAGTGGGAGGGGGGTTGTCACCCACATCTGCGGTTATATCCAAGGTTTCTCATAGTAATTCACATTGACATCCCACTGGGTTTTGAGTTTTTCCTTGCCCTTATGTAGGCTCTGAACCGAGGATGTCGTTGTGGCTTGTGCAGCCCTTTGAGACACTTGTGATTTAGGGCTATATAAATAAACATTGATTGATTGATTGATTGATATATACTGCATATACACACATAAAACAAATATACTGTGACTCTTCTTACTAGAGTGTCAATATCTATTTACATTGTATACACTCACACGCACACACACGAACGCACGAACGCACGCACGCACGCACGCACACACACACACACGTGTGTATAAATATATCCATCCATCCATCCATTTTCTACCACTTATTCCCTTTTGGGGTCGCGGGGGGCGCTGGCGCCTATCTCAGCTACAATCGGGCGGAAGGCGGGGTACACCCTGGACAAGTCGCCACCTCATCGCAGGGCCAACACAGATAGACAGACAACATTCACACTCGCATTTACACACTAGGGCCAATTTACTGTTGCCAATCAACCTATCCCCAGGTGCATGTCTTTGGAAGTGGGAGGAAGCCGGAGTACCCGGAGGGAACCCACGCATTCACGGGGAGAACATGCAAACTCCACACAGAAAGATCCCGAGCCTGGATTTGAACCCAGGACTGCAGGACCTTCGTATTGTGAGGCAGACGCACTAACCCCTCTGCCACCGTGAAGCCCTGTATAAATATATATATATATATATATATATTACAAAAATACAGAATTTATAAAGCAATTACTACCAGAATATCCTAAATAACATTAACCTTCCTGATTTCGTTATTTTAACTTCTACTTTAAAGTACTTTTATATATGCTGTACGTCAGTTGTGAATATTTGTTGTAGTGACAAATCTAACCACAAGAGGGGGGTGTTACAACGTGAATCCCGCCTATATGGCACTCCCACAACTGGACAATTAAGATGATACATTTCCATAGGAATGTATACTTTGTGTAGTCTTCTATTCAGACAAGAATAATATGAAACATTTAACAATAAACAGACATCAAGTGTCCGCTTTCACTACAGTGAATTGTGGGTCATCACTTGCTTAGAATTAAGGCACGCTTTCCCCAAACTACTCATTTGACAAAGCTGATCTGAGTACACAAGAATCCCTTTCCACAACACCCAGATGGTTATACATCAGAGTGAGGAGCGTAATCTACTCTGGACTGACTTGGAGAAGAGGATGTTAGTGCTGTTGTCTTTTTTTAGTTTCATCTGCAGTGATTGCATGAACACATGCGGCTTTCTAACAAAATCACTACTTCAGACACAAGAGAGAGGATGATGAGTCCAAATGGGTCCTCTCTTCAAAACAGGGTGCATATATTCACTCCTGTGTTCGATGAATACTTCTAATTACTGCATTATGTCAGAAAATTGCACCAGTGGTACACTGATCATGTATAAGAATCATTTTAGATCCGTAATTCTCAAACTATGCAGTGGTATGCCAAAAAAAATCACTGAATCAAATATTTAAACAAAGTGTTACTGTTCAAACTTTGTGTAATGTTACAGTGGACTAAAAATAATAAATATACTTGTTAAATAAAACTTCTGCCTTGGTTTTAATGAATATTTACGCCTACTACGCCACTGTATTTCAGTGTCGGTCGTTATGGTGGTACAAGTGTTGTCTGGGTGGTACTTGGTGAAAAGAGTTTGAGAACCACACTCTTAGATGTAACCACTCAAAAGCTGTTGCGTCAGTCCAGATGACCAACTTTTCACTATCCCAAGTGACACGCGGGGAACGAAACACCAGGTGGGGCATACATACTTTTTTCTCTTTCTTTTTTTTTTTAACTTAAATTCATATGTGCAGCTACTTGTTGATTTAGGTTGCACGTTACAGTAATAGGAAAAAAAGGGAGTTATTCGCTTTCATAAAAACGTTATCATAATGATATTATGATATGATAAATGGGTCCAAAAACTATTTGATAAAGTTGTTATTTAATACTTTTTGGTCCCATTTGTTTTTAACAAAATAAATCAAGTATTGTGAGTGCAACTTACCTTTCTGTATTTGTATCTGAAGCAGCAAAAGCTATCCTCCATAAAAACGTACTTTGTATGATCGCATTCATTCAAGTCCAGTTAAGAGAAGTATTTCATCTTGAATACAGTATAAACTCTTCCATATTGGCAGAAATATTCATTTAATTCAAATTAATTCCAAGAAATTAAACAATATTTTTGCTTCCGACAAAAAACACCCACAGACAGTGGCTTACTCTAATAAAAATGCCATGTTTGTTATAAATACAGTTAAAAAAAAGAAAATAAAAAAATGCTGGCTTCCGCTGGAGAGACCTGTGTCTTCTGGCTTGAGTGCCCCCACTTCTCCCAGTGTGGCGAGTCAGAGTACTGCTGAGGCATTGAACTGCAAGTTGACAATGTATCGCCCCCTACCTTGAGGCATAGTTACTTGCTGCCTCAAGACCTGGCTTTTCCACGTGGCAACAAGCATGCGACCCTTCGCACGCACATGCCCAATACACACTGTGTGTAGCCGTGGAGGCACCGCCTGTGTCTGCCTCACTTCTCATCTGCTGCGTTGTTTTGATCAGGAAACATGGAATATCCGCGATTTTGACCATGAAAATGATCAAAATATACAGGAACCACACCAAAATCACATAGAAAGCATAAACCAAAAGAGAAATATTAAAATGTATTTTATTACTTTGTTTTGGAACATCTCATGGTTAAGCACTGCCTCACTTGCCTCCCCTGACAGCACATCACTGACTAACCTTATGTATTTTTTGCTCCTGAAAAAGAATCTGGCAGTCATTTCCAGTCATATCATGTTTTTTTTTTGTACTATCAGAACTCCTTTCCATTACCAGACATCATATACTGAACTGGAGTCCATTTCCCCCATAGACAGTGTGTATAAAGACATGCAGAAGTAATATTTTGGTCACTTTATTGCATTGTTGCTCTATGATTACCAGAAAAAAGTTTATGAGCAAAAAGAAAAAAAAAAGAATATCAAATAATTGCCATTTCGGACTTCCCTGCTCTTCCAGCTCCTCCTCCTTCCATAGACCCCATAGCCAGTGTGCTCTTTCAGCATTTCCTCAAACATCTTCAGGAAAACATAGGTAGAAGAGGACTCAAAATAGCTTACCTTCTTTTCCTCTTGTTTTTGAGCGCCGAGTATGCTCTTCTTTTGCCGTTTCCCCACAGGTTCTGACTAACGATGTATACTGAGTACCGGTATTTTTAGGTACCTGTTGCTAATTGGGTAGCTCCAAGCGGACTGTGAAAATTCTAGACTAATGATACTGCTCTCTGTACTTTTTTATTCCAGCTGACTGTCGTAGTTATGACATGCACGGCTGTCACATTAAATCAGGTGTCATCGCAGAGCATAAAAAAAAACATACAGCGGAACAGCCGATGGTAGTCGACCTTTTACCGCCTCTCTTCCCGGAGGAATCATAGATTTACAGTTCATCTGAATCGCGGACACATTCAGTGTTTGCTAAAAACAGAATCTAAATGCGGAAAGTTGCGACAATTGTCGTAATTTGACTGACATGCTGTCATTGAGAGTAAAAAGGGACAGTTTTAAGCATCCATCCATTTTCTACCGCTTATTCCCTTTGGGGTCGCGGGGGGCGCTGGTGCCTATCTCAGCTACAATCGGGCAGAAGGCGCGATACACCCTGGACAAGTCGCCACCTCATCACAGGGCCAACACTGATAGACAGACAACATTCACACTCACATTCACACACTAAGGCCAATTTAGTGTTGCCAATCAACCTATCCCCAGGTGCATGTCTTTGGAGGTGGGAGGAAGCTGGAGTACCCGGAAGGAACCCACGCAGTCACGGGCGAACATGTTAACTCCACACAGAAGCATGTGTGAAATAAATTAAACATACTAAATTGTGGCTCTGGTGGAAATTAGTGCAACCTAACATGAGTACATTTATCCTTAAAGGCCTACTGAAATGAGATTTTCTTATTTAAACGGGGATAGCAGGTCCATTCTATGTGTCATACTTGATCATTTTGCGATATTGCCATATTTTTGCTGAAAGGATTTAGTAGAGAACATCGACGATAAAGTTCACAACTTTTTTTGTCGCTAATAAAAAAGCCTTGCTTTTACCGGAAGTCGCAGAGGATGAGGTCACCCGTGTGATGGCTCCTCACATATTCACATTGTTTTTAATGGGAGCCTCCTACAAAAAGAGCTATTCGGACCGGGAAAACGACAATTTCCCCATTAATTTGAGCGAGGATGAAAGATTCGTGGCTGAGGATATTGATAGCGAAGGACTAGAAAAAATAAAAATTAACAAAATAAAGTAAAAAAAAAAGACAAAGGCGATTGCATTGTGAGCGATTCAGATGTTTTTAGACACATATAATAGGATAATTCTGGGAAATCCCTTATCTTTCTATTGTGTTGCTAGTGTTTTAGTGAGATTAAATAGTACCTGATAGTCGAGGGGGGGTGTGTCCACGGGTGTTTTGAGGCCAGTCTCTGAGGGAATTAGTCACGGCAGCAGCAGCACGACAGAAGTTCCACAGATCTCCGGTAAGAGGCTACTTTTTACCACAATTTTCTCACCGAAACCTGCCGGTTGACAAGTGGTCGGGAACCATGTTCGCTTGACCGCTCTGATCCATTGTCAAGCTTCACCTCCAGGAATTTTAAACAAGGAATCACCGTGTGTTTGTTTGGCTAAAGGCTAAAGCTTCCCACCTCCATCTTTCTACTTTAACTTCTCCATTATTAATTGAACAAATTGCAAAAAATTCAGCAACACAGATGTCCAAAATACTGTGTAATTGCGCGATGAGAAGAGACGACTTTTAGCTGCAAGTGGTGCTGCGCTAATATGTCTCTTCCAACTTGAGACGTCACGCCTCATCATTCCGCGACGTTTTCAACAAGAAACTCCGCGGGAAATTTAAAATTGCAATTTAGTAAACTAAAAAGGCCGTATTGGCATGTGTTGCAATGTTAATATTTCATCATTGATATATAAACTATCAGACTGCGTGGTGGGTAGTAGTGGGTTTCAGTAGGCCTTTAATTAGATCTTTCAGTACAGAACCTACTCTACAGGATAGAAATGTGGTACGCATTGTTGTACATATTAGGTAAGAGGCAGAAAGTCTCATGTTACATTCACACGTCTGTCCCATAAACAAATACATTGCAGCACAACATGTGGTCGAATTGTGACATTAAAATCAACTGTGAATTTAAATCGACTCCATTCCTGAGAATATTGAATTGAAATTTGAATGACAGGATTTGAAATTCGGAGAAAAAACTTTATGGTCAAGTAGCATGAAGAATTTGTAAAAGCAGTTGGCTTACCTACTTAGTGGCCTAGTGGTTAGAGTGCCCGCCCTGAGATCAGTAGGTTGGGAGTTCAAACCCCGGCCGAGTTATACAAAAGACTATAAAAATGGGACCCATTGCCTCCCTGCTTGGCACTTAGCACCAAGGGTTGGAATTGGGGGTTACATCACCATAAATCAGGGGCGTCAAACTCAAATACAGAGTGGGCCAGAATTTAAAACTGAACAGAGCCACGGGCTAAGGTTGAACAAATTAACCTTTTAATAGGGACCCAAACAAGTTTTGCATTGAATATTGAACAAGCAAGGCTTATATAACGTTATAGAGGCCACCACAGTGGATACGTTTCTTTTACTTTTTATTCATAGCTGTATGTAGAAGTGTCTGCTTGTATCTGCTGCTTTAATGTCTATAATGTCCTATGTGTTCTTTAATGTTTGATGTGTCCCTCTTACACACATGTAAGAGGGATGTGTACTATGGCTATGAGTTGTTGTTTTTTTCCCTTGGCCTCAGTCTGCACCCCCTCTCCAGGGCCCAGGCTAACACCGATTTTTTTATTTTATTTTAATCTTCTATTTTTTTCTCCCCCTCCCCCTTGTATACCTGTATCTCATCTTTTTTTTGTAAGGGGCGCTGGAAGCCGGCAGACCCGTCAGCGATCCTGTTCTGTCTCCCTTTAATGTTTGTCTGATCTTGAATGGGATTGTGCTGAAAATTGTAATTTTCCTGAAGGAACTCTCCTGATGGAATAAATAAAGTACTATCTAATCTAATCTAATCTAGTGACATGTAAAATTTAATTTTAAATAATAATCACTAAAAAATATCAATGGCATATCAAATAAAATTTAAATAAAAATTGAATACCTCTTTTCTATTTGCAGCCCATTGAGGTAAATATCAAAATAAAGTTTTTCCACAGGCTAATAATACATTTGCAAATAAAATAACAATAACAAATGAATCAAACATTCAAGCATTGAGTAGCAAGAGAAAGTGCATGAGTAAAACATTAATTATTACTTGGGGATGGGGGGGTGGCAGGGCGGTGTATATTGTAGCGTCCCGGAAGAGTTAGTGCTGCAAGGGGTTCTGGGTATTTTTTCTGTTGTGTTTATGTTGAGTTACGGCGCAGATGTTCTCCCGAAATGTGTTTGTTATTCTTGTTTGGTGTGGGTTCACAGTGTGGTGCATATATGTAAGATTGATTAAGTTGTTTATACGGCCACCTTCAGTGTGACCTGTATGGCTGTTGAACAAGTATGCCTTGCATTCACTTGTGTGCGTGTGTGAAAGCCCCATATATTTTATGTGACAGGCTGGCACGCTATTTCTATGTAGGAAAAGCGGACGTGACGACAGGTTGTAGAGGACGCTAAAGGCAGTGCCGTTAATGCACGCCCCCAAAATTGTCGTCCGGGTAGAAATGGGGAGAAATTCGGGAGAATGTTTACCCTTGGAGATTTTCGGGAGGGGCACTGAAATTTGGGAGTCCGGTAAAATCGGGAGGGTTGGCAAGTATGAGTATTAGTAGTGAATGCGGTGTTACAGCGGCACCGCCGCTGTATAAAACCGGCGGGCCAGCTCTAATGTTAATTTCATACTGCCTCAAGGGCCAAATTAATTTACACGGCGGGCCAGAGTTTGACACCAATGCCATAAATGATTCCCGGGCGCTATACCGCTGCTGCCCACTGCTCCCCTCACTCAGGGTGATGGGTCAAATGCAGAGGACACATTTCACCACACCTAATGAGTGTGTGACAATCATTGGTATTTTAACTTTACCGTAAATCCTGAACTATAAGCCGTTGCTTTTTTCTTAAACTTTGGACCCTGCGGCCTATAAGTTTGTTTGGCTAATTTATGGATTTTTCTTCACTGTTGGCCATAATAAAACTTTAAAAAACAAACAAAAAACAAGCAAAAACACTGAGAACGTGTTGTATTGTTTATATATTGGACAAGTTCGCTCACTGCATGTGCTGCCGTGTGCTTCCATTTACCAGTAGTGCTTTGAACAGGAAGTAGAATGGCCGTTCACTCTTCCAGCCATCCAAAGCGTTTCTACTTGTATGGCTTCTTCATTCATAACTCCAAGCAACATTTGTAAGTTTTACAAAATATCTAAAACTGTTTATACCTACTAAACCGTCCCATGTGTGATGTCTGTAGGAGTGTTTTCATGCATGTTGTATGTGTTATTGTATTGTAATGAAGCTAGCGCTGTTAGCATTAGCTAATTTGCTAATACGAGTGTCTATGTTAGTATTATTAACTTACAACAGCCTTTTTTTGGGTATTGTTTCAGTTTCACAAATTACTCAGTAAATTCACCAAAACGTCACCATGGAGTTATTGAGTCTGTTTAGCTGATTGGAGAGCTAGCTTACGCAACCAGTGGGTCCATGACGATGACTTCGGTTTTGTTTGATCAGCCATTTTACTGATTGTTTGGAAACAATTAAGGTATATAAATAAGTATGTACCAAAATCTTTCTGTGTAAATGACTCACTTCACAGTGTATGTGCGGCGTATAGTCTGGTGTGGCTAATATATGGACAAAGATTTTTTACCCCTAATGTTTAGTGGGTGCAGCTAATATACCGGTGTGTGTGTGTGTGTATATATATATATGAGTGAGTGTGTGTGTGTGTATATACATATATATATATATATATATATATATATAAATATATATATATATATATATATACACATTTACATATATATACATATATATACATATACATACATATATATATATACTGTATATACATATATATATATATATATACACACACATACACACACACACACACATACATACATACATACATACGTATATATATATATATATATATATATATACACTGTATATAAATAAACACACATATATACTTTAGAAGGAAAAAATATATTTCCAAATATTAATCGCACCCGACAATGTTGTGAAATTAGTCATTTCGACAGAAAGATTTTGTAAATGTTTATTTACATACCTTAAATGTTTCCAAACGACGTCTACGTATAACACGGCAGTAAAACTGCCGATCAAGTCATCGTCATGGACCCTCTAGCTGCGGAAGCTAGCTCTTTCATCACCTAACAGACTCTATACCTCCACGGAGACGTTTTGATGAATTTACGAAACCAAAACAATACAAAAAGAATGCCATTGTAAGTTAGGAATTAGATAATCTTACCAATGTTTGTAATGCTTGTTACGTGGTAGGTCTTTGTATTGCATGTCTAAGATCTTACTTTTTTATGTATGTTTTAATGGATGTTCTGATCTTCTGACTGCAAAAGAGTACTAATAAAGTAACTCAACACAGCCACTTGTAATTGTATTAGCATATTAACTAATGCTAACGATGCTAGCTTGATTGCATTACAATAGCACATACAGATATTCTTGAAACCACTCCTACAGACATCACACATGGGACGGTAAGTTTTTTTGTTGTTATGTATACAGGGGGAGTAGTGTCGGCACAGTTCCACAAGGGGGCAATGTCGTTCTATGATTAAATATATACATATATATATATATATATATATATATATATATATATATATATATATACATATATATATATATATATATATATATATATATATATATATATACAAACAATCCTAATAAATAAACTAGAGAAAAGTGTGTGACCAAAAAACCCAAGAGTGTGTATGGTGTAAGACTATAGGAATTAATTGTTGAGTGTTACCAGAGTGATGAGTGAGGAAGCGGACAAATCCAAAGGGGCTAGGCAGAGAAGGTCCGTGTCCAAGCGGGAGGTCGAGATCCAAGAAGCAGTCGGGGAAGCAGGGGGAGAAACGAGGTATGACGAGACACACAGGTGGACACGTGGAACACAGGCAGAGGGACATCAACAGAGTGCTACGTTCTGGCTCCGGATAGCAGGCTGAGCAGGCTCTTGAAGGCAGGACCTCTCATTTGCACCAGGTGCGCATATTGCCGGTGAAGGACTGCAGCTGCCGGCTTCTGCAGGGCGGAGAGCAGCCCGGCGCATCCTTGGAAGTGCGCGGCCATGAGCGCATCCCAAGGCGCGCTCCTGGAGGGTCAACATGCAGAGCGCTAACATGAGGGCGCATTGGAATGCGCCCTGGGCGTGACAGTTTTAGTTTTATTGAAAAACTAACCAATGTTGCTTGGAGTGATGAATGAGGAGTCCAAACCTGTAGAAACGCTATGGACAACTAGAAGATATTCTCTGTCGAAAACTATTTTTGCACGGCGGAACAGGGGTTAGTGCATGTGCCTCACAATACAAAGGTCCTGAGCAACATTCCCTCTAAGGTACGCGCCTGTGCAATTGCACACTGCTCACGCGTCCTCTGCGCACGGCAAATCTAGGCCGCACACAAAATCTAATAAAAAGATAAGTGTGTAACAGTGTGCACGTCTGCTGTGGATCACATGTGCGCCACTAAAATGCTCAAGGAATTTTGGCGTTTGCTCACACATGTGAAAAATTGGAGAGAAAATTGGTCCTGAGTAGTCCTAAATTCAATCCCGGGCTCGGGATCTTTCTGTGTGGAGTTTGCATGTTCTCCCCGTGACTGCGTGGGTTCCCTCTGGGTACTCCGGCTTCCTCCCACTTCCAAAGACATGCACCTGGGGATTGGTTGATTGGCAACACTAAACTGGCCCTAGTGTGTGAATGTTGTTTAAAGGGACAAGCGGTAGAAATTGGATAGATGGATGATTCATTAAGATTCTGATTTGTGCTGATTAATATCAATATTGGCCATCATGCAAGGCTCCATTATTGGTATACTGAGTTCAATCCCGGGCTCGCGTTCTTACTGTGTGGAATAGTAGTTTGTTTACATGTATAACTTTCTTCAACATGCCAGAAAAATACATATTTTATGCCACTCCTTCTGTGTCTCATTTTGTCCACCAAACTTTTTATAATGTGCGTGAATGAACAAAAGTGAGCTTTGTTGATGTTGTTACCTTGTGTGTAGTGTTTATCAGGGCAGCACGGTGGAAGAGGGGTTAGTGCGTCTGCCTCACAATACGAAGGTCCTGAGTAGTCCTGGGTTCAATCCCGGGCTAGGGATCTTTCTGTGTGGAGTTTGCATGTTCTCCCCGTGACTGCGTGGGTTCCCTCCGGGTACCCCGGCTTCCTCCCCCGACCAAAAACATGCACCTGGGGATAGGTTGTTTGGCAGCAGTAAATTGGCCCTAGTGTGTGAATGTTGTCTAACGGGACAAGCGGTTGAAATCGGATGGATGGATGATTCTTTAGGATTCTGATTTGTGCTGATATTGATTAATATCAATATTGGCCAATACGCGAGGCTCCATTATTGGTATACTGAGTTCAATCCCGGGCTCGGGTTCTTACTGTGTGGAGTAGTAGTTTGTTTACATGTATAACTTTCTTCAACATGCCAGAGAAATACATATTTTATGCCACTCCTTCTTTGTCTCATTTTGTCCACCAAACGTTTTATACTGTGCGTGAATACACAAAGGTGAGCTTTGTTGATGTTATTGACTTGTGTGGAGTGTTTATCTGGGCAGCACAGTGGGAGAGGGGTTAGTGTGTCTGCCTCACAATATGAAGGTCCTGAGTAGTCCTGGGTTCAATCCTGGGCTCGGGTTCTTACTGTGTTGAGTTTGCATGTTCTCCCCGTGACTGCGTGGGTTCCCTACGGGTACTCCGGCTTCCTCCCACGGTCAAAAACATGCACCTGGGGATAGGTTGATTGGCAACACTAAAATTGGCCTTAGTGTATGAATGTGAGAGTGAATGTTTTCTATCTATGTTAGTCCTGTGATGAAGTGGGGACTTGTCCAGGATGTACCTTGCCTTCCGCCCGAATGCAGCTGACATAGGCTCTAGCAACCCCCGCAACCCAAAAGGGACATGCGGTAAAAATCGATGAATGGATAACATTACGGCCATCAGCGAAGAAAAATCTATAAATTAGCCACACCTTTTTATAAGCCGTGGGGTTCAAAGCGTAGGAAAGAAGTAGTGGTTTATAGTCCGGAATTCACGGTATTAGATGTACTCCAAAGTTCCTGAGAGGAAGAGGAAGTAAAACCAGCAAATAAGGCAAGAAAATGTAAAATGCACGAGCACATGCAAGAGTGCCTGATTTGAATTGCAGATGTCTTCATGTTTTTCCATCTGCCGCCATCGAGAAGATGAGCCTTCCTCCTTGGGAGACTTTTTTGGTAATTATCCGCTAATGGCACTTGGCCCGTCGACTCCTCCTCAAGTGCATATAGGCCTTCACACACTCACTTACCCAGATAGCAGACTCAAAAGCAAACGGTGTATAAATGCAGACAAACACGTGCAGGAAGACAAATAGATCCACCAGCAAACATTAGTAAAATGCTAATGACACACATTATGCACATAAAAACACACAAACACATACTTGGACACACAACGACAACGGTGTGTCTCTGCCACTCGATCTGCCCACCCCCTCCGGCTAATCTGTGCACATTTATTACCCAGCAGATAATGGAAGTGTCGTCCAGGAGGCAGAGGAGGAAGGTGACAGTGACAACAGAGACGAAGCCGCCGGTTCGCTCGCTACACGTTAAAACATAAACTTTATTGCAACTCTTTATGACGCTACAAAAGTCGTATTTTTTTCTAGGGTCACCTGAGCTGTGAGATAAAGTGACAAAACAGGTGAAGTGCTGGAGAAGAATAAATAAAGCGGCTCCAAAGGCAGTGAGCATAATTGCAAAATAGTAATGAAACACTCGAGCTGTTTTGTGTAATTGCTGCTCTCATATAAAGAAATAATTAGTGTATTAAATCCTGAGGTGAAACATCGGAGTAAATGTTCAATAAATCTGCTTCATTAAGCCGGGATGAATGAAAAACCACAGCTTTTTTTGGAGGGTCACTAAGGCATCTAACCAGCAGGGGCAGCAGAACGCAGAATTTGTGGGTGATGTTTTCGGTTTTATTCTTTTACCTTACTGCAGTGGTTATCAAAAAACGTTTTTTTATTTATTTATTTTTTGATCAAGTACCACCTCAGAAAACACTTGGCTCTCCAAGTACCACCATAATGACCAACATTAAAATACATTAGCGTGGTAGGCCTAAGTATTCATGAAAAACAAGGCAGATGTTTTTTCTAACAAGTACAGTCGCGATCAAAGAACATAAAGTTATGGCTTCTTTGAGTTTCCAATCATTTCTGTTGCGATCCGTTGTTCGGAGCTTTACATATTCTTGTCTATTGTTCCATTTTGGTATCACTCTGTTGTTTGACGTCCTTATTTCCTGTTTAGTCTGTCACCATGTTAGCTCATTAGTTCACCTGCCCCTCGCTATCCACGCACACCTGTTTCTTGTAATCACCTCCCTCATTTAAGCTCGCCCCTTTTCATTCTTCATTCTGGGTTCCTAATTTACCTTCGCGCAACAAGTGACGACTGCTTCATATGTATGTTCTCGCTAGCTTACATGCTACACCTTTGTTCTATTATAGCTCTCATGCTAATGGTTTGTTTTCCCTTTTGTGTGCCTTCGTGCCAAGTTTAGTGTTTTTCCGTTTATTCTTCCTAGCCTCCATGCTAGCGCCATTTGTTTACCTTTTTCTATTAGCACCAGTGTTTTTGTTCTAGCCTGTTTTTGAGTTTAATAAACCTTTATTTCTTACCTTTTGCTGTGTTCTTGCCGACACATCATTGGAGGAACGAACCCAGCATCGCTATGCCAACCAGACGTTACACATTTCTACAACTCTTATTTTTTGTGATAGAGTGGGCTTCACGGTGGCAGAGGGGTTAGTGCGTCTGCCTCACAATACGAAGTTCCTGCAGTCCTGGGTTCAAATCCAGCCTCGGGATCTTTCTGTGTGAAGTTTGCATGTTCTCCCCGTGAATGCGTGGGTTCCCTCCGGGTACTCCGGCTTCCTCCCACTTCCAAAGACATGCACCTGGGGATAGGTTGATTGGCAACACTAAATTGGCCCTAGTGTGTGAATGTGAGTGTGAATGTTGTCTGTCTATCTGTGTTGGCCCTGCGATGAGGTGGCGACTTGTTCAGGGTGTACCCTGCCTTCCGCCCGATTGTAGCTGAGATAGGCGCCAGCGCCCCCCGCGACCCCGAAAGGGAATAAGCGGTAGAAAATGGATGGATGGATGGATGATTGGAGCACATACTTGTTGGTCACAAAAAAACATTCATGAAGTTTGGTTCTTTTATGAATTTATTATGGGTCTACTGAAAATGTGACCAAATCTGCTGGGTCAAAAGTATACATACAGCAATTTTAATATTTGGATACATGTCCCTTGGCAAGTTTCACTGCAATAAGGCGCTTTTGGTAGCCACCCACAAGCTTCTGGTAGAATTTTTGATCACTCAACCTACAGGTTGTAGAATAACTGCCACGACAGGCACAAACTACCTTGCGGCCACAGCTCCAGTCAGCCGCCTCGACAATTAGAGGTGCGGAACATGGTCCACTCGGACTCAATGTCCAGCACCTCCCTTGTGACATGTTCAAAGTTCTTCCGGAGGTGGGAATTGAAACTCTCTCTGACAGGAGACTCTGCCAGACGTTCCAGCAGACCCTCACAATGCCTTTGGGCCTGCCAGGTCTGTCCGGCATCCTCCCCCACCATCGCAGCCAACTCACCACCAGGTGGTGATCGGTACTATATATATATATATATATATATATATATATATATATGCGTTTTCTTTATTTTCATGGCTATTTACATTGTAGATTGTCACTGAAGGCATCAAAACTATGACACTTGTGAAGTGAAAACCATTTCTTGAAGCTCATCGAGAGAATGCCAAGAGTGTGCGAAAAAGTAATCAGAGCAAATGGTGGCTATTCTGAAGAAACTAGAATATAAAACACGTTTTCAGTTATATACACAGTACTGGCCAAAATAACTTAAATAACTGAAAACGTGTGCGGAGATGGCCTAAAAAATGTCTCTTAATATTTTTTTAAGAATAAAGGACGTATATATATATATATATATCCATCCATCCATCCATTTTCTACCGCTTATTCCCTTTCGGGGTCGCTGGCGCCTATCTCAGCTACAATCGGGCGGAAGGCAGGGTACACCCTGGACAAGTCGCCACCTCATCGCAGGGCCAACACAGATAGACAGACAACATTCACACTCACATTCACACACTAGGGCCAATTTAGTGTTGCCACTCAACCTATATATATATATATATATATATATATATATATATATATATATATATATATATATATACATATATATGTATATATATATATATATATATATATATATATATATATATATACATATATATATACACGTCCTTTATTCTTGAGAAACCAATATAAACAATTTTAAGAGACAATTTTTAGGCCGCGCTTACTTGCCGTATGTGTATGACAAATGTACACCTGTAACCAGTTTTGCAAAGGTGTTACTATAGTTCATATATCTAATAATATATTGCCAAAATCCGGATCAATCAATCTGAATTCAATGTTCATCCCAGGAATCAAACTCAAATCAGTAGTTCTTGTAAGATTCCCATCCCTACCGAATAAAGAGCTTAAGACTTACTATATTCACATTAAACCCAAAGGATGTCACTTCCGGTCGAAGCGACCGGAATGAGAATCAGCACCTCCAAGTCCGAGTCCATGGTTCTCGCCCAGAAAAGGGTGGAATGCCATCTCAGGGTTGGGGAGGAGACCCTGCCCCAAGTGGAGGAGTTCAAGTACCTAGGAGTCTTGTTCACGAGTGAGGGAAGAGTGGATCGTGAGATCGACAGGCGGATCGGTGCGGCGTCTTCAGTAATGCGGACGTTGTACCGATCCGTTGTGGTGAAGAAGGAGCTGAGCCGGAAGGCAAAGCTCTCAATTTACCGGTCGATCTACGTTCCCATCCTCACCTATGCTCATGAGCTTTGGGTCATGACCGAAAGGATAAGATCACGGGTACAAGCGGCCGAAATGAGTTTCCTCCGCCGTGTGGCGGGGCTCTCCCTTCGAGAGGAGCCAGATGAGGTGGTTCGGGCATCTGGTCAGGATGCCACCCGAACGCCTCCCTAGGGAGGTGTTTAGGGCACGTCCAACCGGTGGGAGGCCACGGGGAAGACCCAGGACACGTTGGGAAGACTATGTCTCCCGGCTGGCCTGGGAACTCCTCGGGATCACCCGGGAAGAGCTAGACGAAGTGGCTGGGGAGAGGGAAGTCTGGGTTTCCCTGCTTAGGCTGTTGCCCCCGCGACCCGACCTCGGATAAGCGGAAGAAGATGGATGGATGGATGGATGTCACTTCTTTGTATTTCCGGTAAATGTAAATGAATATGATCACTGCTGCCACCTAGCCTGAAAAAAGCTGGTAATATCTGAAGTGGCCCGGCCTCTCTGACGCCTCATCGAACCCACCCCCATCTTTAACTACCCAAAGCTGGTGATCATAGGTGAGGGTAGGAACATAGAATGAGCAGTAAATCGGCGGACATTTATCCATGAAAATATGGAAAAGCTTCGGACGGTGTGTTTGGCATTGTTGTTATTAAATTACTCCATTAAACTACTGTAGTTGTTAATACTACATTTCATTGTATTGTTTTTGATACAATGTTTCTTATTTAGAAGTATAACAGTATGAGACACTAGTGATTTAGGGCTATATAAGTAAACATTGATTGATTGATTGATTGATACATATTTTATTTGCTCATGCACCGTTTTAAAATTCTTACATTTAAAATGATCTCAATACTGTACACTTATATTGTTAAATTAAGTTAAGCTAAAGTACCAATGATTGTCACACACACACTAGGTGTGGTGAAATTTGTCCTCTGCCTTTGACCCATCACCTTGTTCACCACCTGGGAGGTGAGGGGAGCAATGAGCAGAAGCGGTGCCGCGCCCGGGAATACTTTTAGGTGATTTAACCCACAATTCCAACCCTTGATGCTGAGTGCCAAGCAAGGAGGTAATTGGTCCGTTTTTTATAGTCTTGAGTATGACTCTGCCGGGGTTTGAACTCACAACCTATCGACACTCTAACCACTAGGTGACTGAGTAGATGAGGATATACTATATCGTAATCAGGATGCTTTGTGAGCCAGCCCAGTTCTCTGCTGGAAAATGTTGCTCTGTACTCGACGTGCTGCATAGCTTACCTTATGCTTTTCCTTATATGGGTTTTACTTTTTACGGAAAAGGGTGGAGTGCCATCTCCTAAGTGGAGGAGTTCAAGTACCGAGGAGTCTTGTTCACGAGTGAGGGAAGAGTGGATCGTGAGATCGACAGACGGATCGGTGCGGCGTCTTCAGTAATGCGGACGTTGTATCGATCCGTTGTGGTGAAGAAGGAGCTGAGCCGGAAGGCAAAGCTCTCAATTTAGTAATGCAGACGTTGTTTTGATCCGTTATGGTGAAGAAGGAGCTGAGACGGAAGGCAAAGCTCTCAATTTACCTGTCGATCTACGTTCCCATCCTCACCTATGGTCATGAACTTTGGGTCATGTCAGAAAGGATAAGATCACGGGTACAAGCGGCCGAAATTAATTTCCTCCGGCGTGTGGCGGGGCTGTACCTTAGAGATAGGGTGAGAAGCTCTGCCATCCTCCACATCAAGAGGAGCCAGATGAGGTGGTTGAGGCATCTGGTCAGGATGCCACCCGAACGCCTCCAGAGGGAGGTGTTTAGGGCACGTCCAACCGGTAGGAGACCATGGGGAAGACCCAGGACACGTTGGGAAGACTATGTCTCCTGGCTGGCCTGGGAACGCCTCGGGATCCCCCGGGAGGAGCTAGACGAAGTGGCTGGGGAGAGGGAAGTCTGGGTTTCTCTGCTTAGGCTGCTGCCCCCGCGACCCGACCTCGGATAAGCGGAAGAAGATGGATGGATGGATGGATGGATGGATGGGTTTTACTTGCACTTTGCCTGCTCTCCCTGCATCCAGACCAAAACTACTACTACTGATTGCGGATTTGAGGCAAAGAGGAGAAGCATTCCACAGCAGACTGTTTTACAAATTTAATATATCAATATATAGAGATATTTATGAACAGCTTGATTTCATAGAAACGTGAGTGAGACCATTTTGGCATACAGTACAGATATTCCATGTAAGTACATAAGTTGCTAAAGTTTTAAACTTCCACAGCCCTTACTCCCACCAACCCACCAACAAATTAACCCCCCGACTGTCCTCCCACAGACACAGAACGACAGAAAGTGAAAGCATACGGAAGCACAAAACAAGGCACCAATAAATTAAAAGGACACACCCCCTTTGAAAAATACACCCACAACAACAACAGAACCTATTCAACAGAATGAAATACAGCATAGAAACATAAAACTCTGCGATCCTGTTAAAAAGCAAACGGAAGAAACAACAGGAGAAACGTCAAATAAAAACACTTTGGCAGAATATTAATTTTTAGTTACAATCAAGTAGTAAAGAAATCCAGTGTTCTTGTGTACAAATAGATTCAAATAGTCTACACTTGTCCCCTGCCCCGCCCCCCGGAGGTTTTATGTACATTTTTTTCTTTTCTTTTCTTTTTTTTTTTTACAGATACATTTAAAACACTATCAAAAAGTTGTATGAAAAATTATTTACAAGTCATAATTCCAAATGGACCGCCTCATCCCACCCCGCTCCCCTCCCCAGAGCAACATCTCTTTACACAGTGCAGAAGGCTTCTTGAAAAGTTTTTGTGCAACAAACAGCATAAAAAAAATGTAAAATGTATGGATGCATGGAGCCCCAGACTCTTTTTTTGTCAAATTGGTAGAAGACAGAGGGTAAAAATTGGAAAAAAACACTAACATGGCAGAAATAAAGTTCATTTCATGGTCCAAAATGCGGCGAGAGTCCTTTCTAAGTGCTTCCTCGTTGGGAGAGAACCCCTTTGTGGGTTCTTGTGTTTTTAGGGTTGTATCCAGTATTTCTTCTACCTTGACGATAGTGCTAGCCCCTGAAAAGCAAAGATGTCGATGCTCGGGATGAAAGATGGGACGGCGAAAGACATGAGGGTCACGGAAATATGGGAGCATCGATGCAAGACCAAAGGAAAAAAAAAAGAAAAAAGATGCTGATGTTGCGTTTTAAGGGTGCATGCAGTTAGGATGTGGTGAACGTGTCAAAGTTGTCAGAAAGCATTCAGTGATTGGATGATCTGCTTGGAAGACTGACTGCAAGAGTGCACAGACGACAACAAAGACGAGCAAGTAGGAGATTTTCACACCGGGAGCAAAATCAAGAACACTTTAGAATTAGTATTTGGTGTCATTAGAAAAACTTACGTTGACAAACAACTAAAACTAAAAAGTTGTGTCCAATCAGTAAGAAATCGCTAACTTGGGGTGTTGGGATGCTCGAGTAGAGTGGAGCGAAGCAACGTCTTCCATGGGGGCTTACACTAGAATTTGTGTCGCCCTAAGCAAGATTTTGTTAGTGGCCCCATTTTGGTTTTGAATAATACTTATTTATCATTATCATCATCATCATTAGACTCCTGAAGGGCCAACACCGCCCGGAAACCTAACCGGCCCACATACACCCTCAGTTTGTTTACATGCATGCGCTTAACAACTACCGTATTTCCTTGAATAGCCGCCGGGGCGCAAATCAATTTAAAACCTATTCTCACTCCTACGCTTATTCAAGGCAGGCGGTAAAACTAAGCAGGCGCTAATAATTTTAAAACCTATTCTCAGCCCTGCGCTTACCAATGGCATGCAGTAAAAAATTGAGAGTGATAAAAAAAAATTAATACAAATTATTCTGCGGCAGCGGCATGGGGGTTGGGGACCACTGCTCTACAACATGTCATCGCGCCCACCTTTGCACCATGCTTCTGCGTGCCGGTAGGACGCATGCATTTCGCTGCTTCTCATACGAGAATGCAATGCATAGTTGGTCAACAGCCATACCGTTTACACTGATGGTTGTGATATAAACAACTCTTACTAATATGTGCCACACTCTGTGAACCCTAACCAAACAAGAATAACAAACACATTTCTGGAGAACATTGGCTCTGTAACACATTATGAACGCAACATAAGAATTACCCAGAAATCCAATGCATCCATGACTCTTGGCTATATTATACACGTGCCCCCAACCCTGCCCACCTCAACAGACGCACAGAGAGGGGGGGGTTGGTGCTAGCGGGTGTATAATATAGCCAACAGTCAGGGATGCATTGGAATTCTGGGTAATTCTTATGTTAATGTGTTACAGAGCCAATGTTCTCCAGAAATGTGTTTGTTATTCTTGTTTGGTTAGGGTTCACAGAGTGTGGCGCATATTAGTAAGAGTGTTAAAATTGTTTATATCACAACCATTAGTGTGATCTGTATGGCTGCGGAACAAGACCCCTGGTTTACACACATTTAAAACAAAAAAAAACCTCCGCTATTTTAAAAATGACGGCAAGGGAACCGTCACTCGTGACGTCACGAATTTGTCCTGGCGGTAAAAGTAAACATGCGCTAATAAATTTGTGGAGCGAGTTTTACCCAGCAGTAATTCAAGGCAGGCACATATTACATGCCCGGCGGCTATTCAAGGAAATACGGTAATTATAGACTTAACCGACCCTTTAAATCACATCTCCAAGATTTTGTATGGAACAAAATGTGATAAGGTTTTTAACTTTTCAAAGTGGATAATAACACATTATTATTAGGGATGTCCGATAATGGCTTTATTGCCGATTTCCGATATTGTCCATCTCTTAATTGCCGATACCGATATCAACCGTTACAGATATATACAGTCGTGGAATTAACACATTATTATGCCTAATTTTGTTGTGATGCTCCGCTGGATGCATTAAACAATGTAACAAGGTTTTCCAAAATAAATCAACTCAAGTTATGGAAAAAAATGCCAACATGGCACTGCCATATTTATTATTGAAGTCACAAAGTGCATTATTTTTTTAACATGCCTCAAAAGAAGCAACTTGGAATTTGGGACATGCTCTCCCTGAGAGAACATGAGGAGGTTGAGGAGGGTGGTTTGGAGGTAGCATATATTGTAGCGTCCCGGAAGAATCAGTGCTGCAAGGGGTTCTGGGTATTTGTTCTGTTGTGTTTATGTTTTGTTACGGTGCGGATGTTCTTCCGAAATGTGTTTGTCATTCTTGTTTGGTGTGGGTTCACAGTATGGCGCACATTTAAAACAGAGTTAAAGTTGTTTATACGGCCCCCCTCAGTGTGACCTGTATGGCTGTTGACCAAGTATGCATGCATTCACTTGTGTGTGTGTGTGTGAAAGGCTGAGTTATTATGTGACTGGGCTGGCACACAAAGGCAGTGCCTTTAAGGTATATTGGCGCTCTGTACCTCTCCCTACGTCCGTGTACACAGCGGCGTTTTAAAAAGTCATAAATTTTACTTTTTGAAACCGATACCGACAATGTCCGATATTACATTTTAAAGCATTTTATCGGAAATTTCTAATTATTATTATAATTATTATTAGTGCATCTACCCGTGGCTCTTTAGCGCCGCCCTACTGGCTCCCTGAACCTCTTTCAGAGATGTGCAAAAATGGAAAAAGATTAAGAAAAACAATATATTTTCTGTCTGAGAACAAACATGACACAAACCTTCCTAATTGTTAGAAATCCCTCTGTTTATGTTATACATGCTTCACTGATAAAAGGATTTGGTGAAGCACTGTTTTGTCCTACAAGTTTGAACTCATCCCTTTTTTGTTTCCATGTACAACTTTCTCAGATGCTGCCACAGAAAGATGTGTTTTATGTCACTCTTTTTTTAGTCTCATTTTGTCCACCAAACGTTTTATACTGTGCGTGGATGCACAAAGGTGAGCTTTGTTGATTTTATTGATTTGCTGGAGTCATATTTGGTAAATCCATGATCGCTAGCCAATTGATTCTAACATGCTATTTAGGTTAGCTGTATGTACATATTGCATCATTATGCCTCATTTGTAGCTATATTTGAGTTCATTTAAGTCCTTTACTTATGTCCTCTGTGTATTAAATTTATATTTGCATGTCTTATGACACATTACGTGTATGAAATATGGGCTTCATTTCTCATAGTTGTGTGAAATGTTGTTCCGGACCACAGAAAACATTGCCCAGCGTGCAATAAATCTATTAATAGAAGACAGGCTGCTGTTTCCTTTAACTTGGACACACACATTTATACCATTGGTCATTAAGCCAGTCATTTCCAGAAGTTATCTCATCCTGTGAGAAGCCTCCATTTTAATAATGTTTTCCAATGTTGCAAAAATGTGTAGAATAAAAAAAATTAATATACAACATTTCTGTCAACAAAAATTTGCGTCAGATTATGATAGTAGGCTAATACAGCTAATATAGACATTTACATCATATGATGCCTTCATTATAAGACTTAAATAAGACTTTTAATTTTTTGCAGCTCCAGACAGATTTTTTTTGTTGTATTTTTGGTCCAAAATGGGTCTTTCAACATTTGGGTTGCCGACCCCTGTACTAGGGAAACTAGGGACACCTCTGTTTCAAACTTTAATCAAGGGTCCTTAAATGCACCACAATTATGTGCGAGGGGTTGCAAAAATGAAAGGTAAACATGCCACAAATATATATATGTTGTGTGTGATTGCTTTATGAGGTCTGTGTTGAGCCAACCAGGGTGTAAATTGTGTTACTAATTACTCATTTGATTTGAATAACCTTACAATTTATTTGATTTTACCTTTTTATGACATTATATTTTATTACTGATGGATGAAATGGAAAAAAAAACATTTTTAAGTATTTCCAAAAGCCTAGGCCATGATCATGTTGATTGTGTCCCTAAACAACAGCACTTCTTGACACAGGGAAGCACAATCTAGAATTAATAATAACTCGTGTTCAAAGTCATCAATAGGAGACATGGTTGTACGCATGATTTAGTATAATTGAATCCAGGAATATTCTTTAACACATATTATCTCATCAAAGGATGCACAACAGGTTAGAGGAAGTAACGTGCCGTATCAGCAGCGATCGTGTTTACTCGCTCTGGCGGTTCCAAGTACCATTAGAAAGTCATCGGGGCAATTACTGCAATATTCACTGGGCATTCAAGTCGATCCAATGGCTATGAAACATTTCTGCCGCAAGAACGAGGAAGGAAAAGTTGCTTTTGAAATTGTTTACACTTCCCCGGCTCTCAAGCTTTGAAATCCAATCAGAGCTTGTTTCATGTCTGAGGGCTTACTCCTCTTTTTATACTAAACACCGAACTGAACAGTGAGTGAGAAAGCAAAGGATGGATACTTTTCACATTTGAATTGATACTGGTACTTGACTTGACGAATTTTCAGTACTTTTTATGTGTTGATAAATGTTAATTTGTTTAATAATACAATCTTAATGAGCCGATAACTGTGGTGTCCAATTGTTATATCTTGTTTTCTTACACTTATGAGTCTCATTTGCAAGTATTAAAGTAGTAATTCCAAGACGTTAGATGGCAGTAATGTACAGGCTATGGCAGAGCCGCGTATATATATATATATATACATACACACTTTGCAGCCTATATATATACATATATATATATATATATATATATATATACATCTCTCTTTCTCTCTCTCTCTATATATATATATTTTATGAAGTGAAGTGTGTATATATATATGTATATATATAAGTGAAGTGTGTGTATATTTTTTTCTTTATATATATATATTTATATATACACACACACATACAAACACATATATGTATGTATGTATATATACACACACACATATGTAAATGTGTGTATGTATATATATATATAAATGTGTGTGTGTGTGTTTACGTATTATAATAATATAATAGATATACAATTATTATTATAATTAAATATTGAGAGTATGTGAAAGTATGAAAGTACAACTCCTACCTTGTTTACTGCTGCGACAACCTCTTTAGAGCTTTGTAATCTACCAGAAATATTAAGCAGCTGAAAGTCAAACATGGATAAGTGTGGAGAGAGTGCTTTGTATTTTTCCCATCATGCCTTGCAATGGAATTAAATGGGTGTCATTTAGAATTTTTTATAGGCATGGAGGTTTTTTTCCATAAAGTTCAGTGGGCAGGTTGTGTTGTGTGACTATGTGAGTTGACTTTTTGTGCTGGTGAAATTTTTTTCTGCACGATGACTAGGAAAGGTCGTTTGGATCGGGTCGTATAAGTAAATGCTGTGCTTGTGATGTCAAGAAAGTACACACCGTGGACACTGATTTCAGTTTACCACACTCTCCACAAAAAGGTTACAATTTGACACCTGTCAGACCGCTGGATATTTAAATTTAAAGGTGCCATATGTAATAATTGAATGTCAAGTCATCATTAAATGGTCCTAATATGTCAAAAGGCATGAAAAAAAATCATGTTCTTTTTCGAACACCTTTATAACTGATAATGGCAGTTCACCCGGGATATGCTCATTTCAAAATGAGATTTCCAGCCCCGTGGGGCACATTTAGCCTGCGGGCCGGGGTTTGTACAACACTGTTCTGAATGTCTGGTCAAAGACCCCTCATATGTCAGCGAGTAGTCTTTGCCATTAAGATGAATTTAGTCTTTTGTTGCACCCTAAAACGTGTTTATATTGTAAGTATGATATTTTAACATGCAACTGTGGTAACGTGCTTCTTTGATGTAGTTTTCATTACCAAATTTGGAAGTGTTAAAAAATCCCTCTGTAAAATCGCTAATGCCAATTAATCAGTAGCATGTTTATGGCAAATCCAATTTACTTTGCATCGAGCTACAGCATTTTGGAAAGGTGGCACCTTACTGTGTTTACTATTAGGCACACTTGGCTTTGTTGGCATTGAAAACTAACATCACCAAGAGGCAATCCGACTGAGTTTTATCTGAGTGCTGCTTGAGTGCTTGTTTCCTCACCAAGTGTATGACCCTTCCCAGTCGGTAACCGAACAGAGGTTTTGAAAAATAAAACTACCAAATTTGGCAAACATTCCGATATACAGCAGATAGTTGATAGAAGACTATGAGAGTAAAGGTGTAAATGGGGACGGCGTGGGGCAGTTAGAGTTGCCGTGCAAGCAACCTGAGGGTTCCTTGTTCGATCCCCACCTTCTACCAACCTCGTCACGTCCGTTGTGTCCTAGAGAAAGACACTTCACCATTGCTCCTGATGCGTGTGTGGTGTTTAGGACCTTGCATAGCAGCTTCCGGCATCAGTGTGTGAATGGCTGAATGTGGAAATAGTGTCAACGCGCTTTGAGTACCTTAGAGGTAGAAAAACCCTATACAAGTATAACCCATTTACCATTTAAAGGTGTATGAAACCAAACGTTTCATTCTGAGCAACACTATACTCATCCTCAAAAAACGGTAGGAGTCAGCACTTATTATCCCCATTGCATTCCGTCCAAATATCAGATAATATCAATTTCATCCAACTACTTGAGTTATTCTGTATTTTCTTATATGTTTTTGTACGCCCAGCCTTTGGTATGATTCAGGTTTTGATAAATATCTTCGCCACAATATTTTAAAAGGAAGGAAGTGAGTGTGAAGCACAGTGCTGAGAAGTTGATAATTATCAAACAAATTAATCATCAAAAACATGACCAAGTGGGTAACTAGTCCACTAGTTACAGCTGCGTCAGCTAGCTCGTATGATGACTGATTTTAAAATAAAAACAACTTTCAAAGCAAGTTAATATTGACGTGCAGCAGCGAAGGGTTGAATATGTGCTAAAAGAAGTCATGCTAAGAAAATGAACTATGAAAATCAATGATGGTTATAATTGATACATTAATTGGCTTGCTGCTCAGCCTCATAACGCTTCATAACGAATGTGTTCAGGACCACACTTGGCTTCAAAAGCGATACTCTTAGCACACAGCCATTCCCCTGGCCTTAAAGGAGAACCAGGACAGCACTTGATTGAGGTAAGCGCACAAAACCGAAGGTCAAAGAAAAGGATCACGGGGAGAATTGGGATTCAGCCGATCAACTTGCATAGTATGACTGCAAAATAAGCCACCATGGGGTCGAATAGAGTTGAGTGCCAGCACTTTGATAGAGAAGGTGAGACAAAGTATTGAATCCAGGAAGTGAAGTGAATTATATTTATATAGCACTTTTCTCTAGTGACTCAATAGTGAAACCCAATATTTACGTTACATTTAAACCAGTGTGGGTGGCACTGGGAGCAGGTGGGTAAAGTGTCTTGCCCGAGGACACAACGGCAGTGACTAGGATGGCGGAAGCAGGAATCGAACCTGGAACCCTGAAGTTGCTGGCACGGCCACTCTACCAACCAAGCTAAGCTGCCCCGTAAAGAACTCTCAATTCCTCATTTTTCACTCATCGCCATTTTCGCCAACAAGAGTATCTAATAAAGTAAAAGTTATGTATAATGTTCATTTCCTTTGTCATGGATGTTTTTGCATTGTTTTTTGCATGAACAACTATAATTATTCTCCATAAAATGTGTTTTGTGTTAATATTTAAATCGGATTTACATTATTTATTTTTGGGAAAATTTGCTTTGGTTTTTATATCGTTTAGTTTTTGTTTTACATTTTAGTGTGTCTGCCTCACAATACGAAGGTCCTGGGTTCGATCCTGCGCTCGGGATCTTTCTGTGTGGAGTTTGCATGTTCTCCCCGTGACTGCGTGGGTTCCCTCCGGGTACTCCGGCTTCCTCCCACTTCCAAAGACATGCACCTGGGGATAAGTTGATTGGCAACACTAAATTGGCCCTAGTGTGTGAATGTGAGTGTGAATGTTGTCTGTCTATCTGTGTTGGCCCTGTGATGAGGCGGCGACTTGTCCAGGGTGTACACCGCCTTCCGCCCGAATGCAGCTGAGATAGGCTTCAGCGCACCCCGAAGAATAAGCGGTAGAAAATGGACGGATGGATGGATTTTGGAACAAATACCAAGGTATCACTGTATTCCAATTTAATACTGTATATAATATATATATATACGTGGTGCAGTTGGGAGATTTGCCGTGCGCAACCCGAGGGTCTCTGGTTCAATCCCCACCTAGTACCATCCTCGTTACGTCCGTTGTGTCCTGAGCAAAATACTTCACCCTTGTTCCTGATGGGTGCTGGTTAGCGCCTTGCATGGCAGCTCCCTCCATCAGTGTGTGAATGGGTGAATGTGGAAGTAGTGTCAAAGCGCTTTGAGTACCTTGAAGGTAGAAAAGCGCCATACAAGTACAACCCATTTACCATTTATACACAGTACAGGCCAAAAGTTTGGACACACCATCTCATTTAAATGTGTTTTCTTTATGTTTACGACTATTTACATTGTAGTTTGTCACTGAAGGCATCAAAACTATGACACCAGTGAAGTGAAAACCATTTCTTGAAGCTCATGGAGAGAATGCCAAGAGTGTGCGTGTCACACCGCGGTGAGGGAAGTCTTGTCTTGGTTTTTCTGTCTTGTGGTTTACGTGTTTTATTTTGAAAAGCTACCCTCTTGTTTCAGATCACGGGCCCTTCCTCTTGTGTCACCAGTCTGACGTCATCCCTGATCCCTGATTGTTTCCACCTGTTTCCCATCATACCCATATCTTATTTAAGCTCACGCCTCCTCTTGTCCTGTGCCAGATCGTCGAATCTATCGTGCCTCTCTAGCGTCTATGTCAATGTCCATGAAAACTTCCTTGTCTTGCTCCTTTTTCCCTGGTTCTCCTTTTTTGGATCAAGCAGTTGTTTGCTGTAATTTTGAGTTTACTTTTTCCTCCTTCGAGCGCCCTTTGTTATCCTTTGTCTACCTAATTGATGAGATTTTTGTTTTTTTCCAAATTTCGTATAGTTTGCCTCATTGATTGAGTGATTTTTCTTTATTCTTATTTAGTGTATACATATAGATCGTTTGTGTTTTTTCCTCCTGTTGGAGCGCTTTTGGTTAATTCTTATAGTTATTCTATTTTTGTTAGTTTTTCTTATATTAGTATTCCTCCTTATTTTTTGGAGTGATTTTGATTTACCTGTTTATTCTCGGAATTATTTCCCGCGTCTTGTAATGATTCTTGCGAAATACTTTCTGCACTGGAGGTAAAAAGTTCTTTAAAAATAAAAGCTTTATTTTTTTGAACTTCCTCTCTGCATCTGGGTCCTCTCCCTACTCCGAGTCGTAACAGTGCGAAAAAGTAATCAGATCAAAGGGTGGCTATTTTGAAGAAACTAGAATATAAAAGATTTCACCATTTTTGTTAAGTACATAACTCCACATATGTTCATTAATAGTTTTGATGCCTTCGGTGACAATCTACAAGGGAAATACCGTATTTTTTGGACTATGTCGCAATTTTTTTCCTAGTTTGGCCGTGGGTGCGACTTATACTCAGGAGCGACTTATGTGTGGAATTATTAACGCATTACCGTGAAATATCAAATAATATTATTTAGCTCATTCACGTAAGAGACTAAACGTATAAGATTTCATGGGATTTAGCGATTAGGAGTGACAGATTGGTAAACGTATAGCATGTTCTCTATGTTATAGTTATTTGAATGACTCTTACCATAATATGTTACGTTAACATACCAGGCACCTTCTCAGTTGGTTATTTATGTGTCATATAACGTACACTTATTCAGCCTGTTGTTCACTATTCTTTATTTATTTGAAATTGCCTTCCAAATGTCAATTCTTGGTGTTGGGTTTTATCAAATAAATTTCCCCCAAAAATGCGACTTATACTCCAGTGCGACTTATATTAGTTTTTTTTTCTTCTTTATTATGCATTTTCGGCAGGTGCGACTTACACTCCGGAGCGACTTATACTCGAAAAATACGGTAGTCATGAAAATAAAGAAAATGCATTGAATGAGAAGGTCTGTCCAATCTTTTGGCCTGCACTGTATGTCAGTTTTCCTAATATTTGACTTCTTCCTTACCTCGATGGCTGAGAGGATGTTGTTCTCAAGTACACATAAATCTTGTATCTTTGTACTCGATATGTGATGTTTAATTCAATATGGCGCTTTATTGTGATCCCATGATACCTGCATGGTGCACTATTCTACTTCACTTTTATTTTAATCCTTAATTGGCTTTCCACATTCCCCGCCTTCAGGCTTGAACCGTCATCTACAATAGCAGTGGCGCAGACAAGCACACAGAAAGTAAATAACAACACTGAGTGAGAATAAGCAAACAACCTCAAGTGCATGGTGACCATGTGTGCGTACATCTGACGCCAACTCGGAGGATTACTCATAATTGTTATTTTCTGCCTTGCTGCGTTTTGCCTTGAAGCTCCGGCCTCTGGTGGAATAAATCCTTGTAGTCACATCAAAAAAAAAAAAAAGCTCCTTTCTTACTCTTCCACCCTAAAAATCACCTGCAAACATCCACACCAATCCCTACCTTGTCATGTTCACAGACTACTTCTACTATATTTAGCTTTGCTTCTTAAGGACAACACGCAAAGTAGAGATGGAGGTGCATCTCTAGTGGCCCTATTTCCGTCCTTAATATTACTATTACCGTATTTTGCGGACTATAAGCCGCTACTTTTTCCCCCCCACTTTGAACCATGCAGCTAATAAAACACTGCGGCTAATTTATGGATTTTTCTTCACTAACGGCCATGATGTTTTGTAGCCAACAATAATTTCATATTACACTGACAGAGACACAGAAATGGTGTGTTATTGTTTGTGCTACGAGGCCATATTTTAAACGAATTCGCTCACTGCAGGTGCTGCAAGTTGAAAATGTACTTCCTGTTTCGCTCCTTGAACCGGAAGTGATTGTATGGCTGCTTCATTCATCACTCCAAGCAACATTTGTAAGTTTTACAATGCAACTAAAACAACTCGTACTTACTAAACCATGTGAAATCTGTCAGAGTGTTTTAATGCATATTTTTTACGCCCAAATTAAGCTAACATTAGCGAATATGCTAACATATTTTACAAGTATCTGTGTTAGGATTATTAATTTACAATGGCATTCTTTTTGTATTGTTTTAGTTTCGTTAATTTGCCAAAACTTCATCGTGGAGTTATTGAGTCTGTATAGCTGATTGTAGAGCTAGCTTCTGCAGCTAGTGGGTCCATGACGATGACTTCTGTTTTGTTTGATCAGCCGTTTTACTGCCGTGTGACGTACACCATTTTGAAACAATTAAGGTATATAAATAATAATTTACAAATATTATTCGTACTGGTATATTCCTGCGGCTTATGGTCCGATATATTTAATATACACAAATACATTTATTTCTTCTAAAATGTGGGGGATGCAGCTTAAATGCAAGTGTGCTCTACAGCCCGGAAAAATGCAGTAATGTTACTATTTGTGAAAATTGAACTCTCAAAGCCTCCAAATGTCACTGGTAATAAAAATCAACATTCAACAGTGCTGATGTAAATTGACATGAACATGGTCAGAGCCTTTCTGATCATGTGGCTGTGGCCCCTAGAACATCGCATGGTGTCTTCATGCCAGATGTGATGAACATAATCATAAACCTCCGACAAAAAATGGCATTTGACCCCAGTAGAAACCAGTCTAAAGTGTATGCAAGAGGATATGTTGGTTGCATATTTTCACGAGCAAACAAACGATTTGCGAACCCCTCATTGTAAAACTTTTTGATTGACAAACCACCGAGCATATAAAATACACTTTGTGGTACGAACATTGTCTTAGTGTACGAACTGTTCATCCACCCATTGTGCATCTTGCAGCACACCATTTTGTGCCCGGCAGCACACTCACTGTGGACGGGCTTATCGATCTCGGATGCTCATTCAGTCAGCATATTGCTGCTGTGCTACTTGTGTGCTTTTTACATCATTTGTTTTAGCCTTTTTACTGCATGTTTTTAGTTTTAATAGCCCGATATGAGTCCAAAGAAAGCAATAGTCAAGTGATGTGTGGTTTAATACAATCAGGAGGTATCCACAGCGTTGTTGAAACTGCCTCCTCCAATCTCCCCCGACCTTCTGCTGCATAACACAACTATTTACTGACAAGGTTAAGTGGATTTTAATCTTCCTCCCTTATAATTGTAGTGATTTGACTGCTAAAGTTAAGGAGTTTTGGTATTTCCAATAAGGCTAGTGACAGTGTGTGTGCGTTTCGGCAGGGCAGCTGCAAATGAGGAGCTTGTTGTTGTTTTGGCGTTGTTAATAAATAGAAAGTTGATCCATCACCCTCTTGGTTTGTTTGATATGACAAAATATGGACAATTGTTCAGGCTGTAACCCTCATTTTTACATTGGTTCTAATTTGCTTAAAATTTATATATATATATATATATATATATATATATATATATATATATATATATATATATATATATATATATATATATGAGGAATTAAAATAATTAGAGATAATGGCTTTTTTGCTGATATCCGATATTGTCCAACTCTTGATTACCGATTCCGATATCAACCGATACCGATATATACAGTCTTGGAATTAACACATTATTTTGCCTAATTTTGTTGTGATGCCCCGTTGGATGCATTAAACAATGTAACAAGGTTTACCAAAATAAATCAACTCAAGTTATGGAAAAAAATGCCAAGATGGCACTGCCATATTTATTATTGAAGTCACAAAGTGCATTAGTTTTTAACATGCCTTAAAACAGCAGCTTACAATTTCGGACATGCTCTCCCAGAGAGAGTGTGAGGAGGTGGAGGTGGGCGGGGTAGGGGGGTAGGGTGGTTGTATATTGTAGCGTCCCGGAAGAGTTAGTGCTGCAAGGGATTCTGGGTATTTCTTCTGTTGTGTTCATGTTGTGTTACGGTGCGGATGTTCTCCCGAAATGGGTTTGTCATTCTTGTTTGGTGTGGGTTCACAGTGTGGCGCATATTTGTAACAGTGTTAAAGTTCTTTATACGGCCACTCTCAGTGTGACCTGTATGGCTGTTGACCAAGTATGCCTGCATTCACTTGTGTGTGTGAAAAGCCGTAGATATTATGCGATTGGGCCGGCACGCAAAGGCAGTGCCTTAAAGGTTTTTTGGCGCTCTGTACTTCTCCCTACGTCCGTGTACCACTCCATACAGCGGCGTTTTAAAAAGTCATAAATGTTACTTTTTGAAACCGATACCGATAATTTCCGATATTACATTTTAAAGCATTTATCGGCCGATATTATGGGCATCCCGATATTATCGGACATCTCTATAAATAATCGAAGATGACTCACTCTGATACTGATGTTAGTTTGACAAATGTGCGATGACTGAGAGCAAGAGAGAAGAAGGGGCGGAGCACAGACTACTACACTAGGATTAGAGGAAGTAGTAGCGCCTACTGGTGGTAGCAAATGTTACTACAGCGTGAGAAGTAAGATATACGGCTTGTACGTGTCATCCCTGCTCCTTAGGAGGCAATAGTGTCTCCTCTGCGCTGAGCCAGGCCTCATTGTGGAGGTGCGGATGGGTAGGAGGAGGGGTCAAGGTGAGGATGAACCCCTTCTTCAGGGATAACCATCATCCTCCAGACTGAGTGCCACACGCTGAAAACAGCAGATACAAAAATGTTACAAATGCAAAAATAAAAAAGAAATAACGTTTACCTCCCCCTCATTTGACCTTTCTCGTCTTTGTCCTATTTCTGGCTCTTTTTTATTTGAGGAATGCTTCATGCTTGCCTTTGGCTGCAAAACATAAAGTTAGCCTGATCTCTCTCTGCCTCTTTGACATGCCACATAGTGCCACAAGGTTGGTAAAAAAAACAAACAAAAAAAAAAAAAACACCTCTCTGCCACCTTCTTGCCAGCAGCCATTTTTAAGTCCGTTTAAAAATGGCTCATCTGTGCGTGCACCTGCAACTCCACAGTGTTTTTCCAGCCTCTCATCACACCAATGTGTTTCGCAACGCATTCTCCGCCTTCCTTGCCGGAGCAGCACAAAGAAATCTGGGTTACCATGCCAACTGATCAAAACACAAGACCCCTTCCCCCACCACCCAATATTCTTTGTGGCTACCCTTCCCTACACGCTGTGCTACACTGACTACACAAATGATACAAAATAATTGTCCTTACAGAGACTTGTGTTTCCACTGATTGTGCTTCCTTTTAGGGTGCACCCAGCACCAATAGGGTCATGGGGGCAGTATATGGCTTCCAAAAAAACTGGAGTTTTTCAACATATGCGCCCCAAAAATATGATAGTTAGGTTCTGATTCATGCTCCCTTTTTGTGGCAGTGTGACAAAAAGTTTCACACACATGCAGGTTCTAGAAAGTGGAACATTGTGCTGTCTGTTTTTTTTCTTTGGTGACTTTCCCAATAATAGTCTGACCAATGAATCAATATTACAAACACCCTTTCCATATGAGTTGGGAAATTGTGTTAGATGTAAATATAAACGGAATACAATGATTTGCCAATCATTTTCAACCCATATTCAGTTGAATATGCTACAAAGACAACATATTTGATGTTGAAACTGATAAACATTTTTTGTTGTTGCAAATAATCATTAACTTTAGAATTTGATGCCATCAACACGTAACAAAGAAGTTGGGAAAGGTGGCGATAAATACTGATAAAGATGAGGAATGCTCATCAAAAACTTATTTGGAACATCCCACAGGTGTGAAGGCTAATTGGGAACAGGTGGGTGACATGATTGGGTATAAAAACAGCTTCCCAAAAAAATGCTCAGTCTTTCACAAGAAAGGATGGGGCGAGGTACACCCCTTTGTCCACAACTGCGTGAGCAAATAGTCAAACAGTTTAAGAACAATGTTTCTCAAAGTGCAATTGCAAGAAATTTAGGGATTTCAACATCTACGCTCCATAATATCATCAAAAGGTCCAGAGAATCTGGAGAAATCCCTCCACGTAAGCGGCATGGCCGGAAACCAACATTGAATGACCGTGACGTTCGATCCCTCAGACTGCACTGTATCAAAAACCGACACCAATCTCTAAAGAATATCACCACATGGGCTCAGGAACACTTCAGAAAACCACTGTCACTAAATACAGTTTGTCGCTACATCTGTAAGTGCAAGTTAAAGCTCTACTATGCAAAGCGAAAGCCATTTATCAACAACATCCAGAAACACCGCCGGCTTCTCTGGGCCCGAGATCATCTAAGATGGACTGATGCAAAGTGGAAAAGTGTTCTGTGATCTGACGAGTCCACATTTCAAATTGTTTCTGGAAATATTCAACATCCTGTCATCCGGACCAAAGGGGAAGCAAACCATCCAGACTGTTATCGACGCAAAGTTCAAAAGCCAGCATCAGTGATGGTATGGGGGTGCAATAGTGCCCAAGGCATGGGTAACTTACACATCTGTGAAGGCACCATTAATGCTGAAAGTTACATACAGGTTTTGGAACCACATATGCTGCCATCCAAGCGACAACTTTTTAATGGACGCCCCTGCTTATTTCAGCAAGACAATGCCAAGCCACATTCAGCACGTATTACAACAGCGTGGCTTCGTAAAAAAAGAGTGAGGGTACTTTCCTGGCTCGCCTGCTTTCCAGACCTGTCTCCCATCAAAAATATGTGGCGCATTATGAAGCGTAAAATACGCCAGCAGAGACTGTTGAACGACGAAGCTCTACATAAAACAAGAATGGGAAAGAATTCCACTTTCAAAGCTTCAACAATTAGTTTCCTCAGTTCTTAAACGTTTATTGAGTGTTGTTAAAAGAAAAGGTGATGTAACACAGTGGTGAACATGCCCTTTCCCAACTACTTTGGCACGTGTTGCAGCCATGAAATTCAAAGTTGATTATTATTTGCAAAAAAATATATAGTTTATGACCTTGAACATCAAATATCTTGTCTTTGTAATTTATTCAATTCAATATGGGTTGAAAAGGATTTGCAAATCATTGTTTTCCGTTTATATTTACATCTAACACAATTTCCCAAATCATATGGAAACGGGTTTTGTAAATAGCACTGCGGAATCAATGGGTCTTAATGAATAAGTGATGTGTGTCAGTCTTTTTGTCCCCATAAGATAGGCCCTGACAATTGAAAAAAAAAAAGTAAAAACATAGACAAACAAGGGAATGGAAGTATGATGTCAAAAAACATGTCACTGATTTGTGTGTATTATATGATCATGGTAGCATGGTATAGGGCTTTCCTATGTAAATTTTCAGTTATTACTGCAACCTGGGAGTGTCCTTGCTCTCATTTGCCACTGGATAACATCGGCGCCCCCGAGTACCAATGAGAGTTGCTGTCGCTGATGCCGCCCCCTAGAGGGAGCGCTATGAACGGCTGACTGTGGCTGCCACTCACTGCTGGGTAGACGTGACCGACGGACTCGCTGTGTCGGCCGATGTGGATCTCGTCGTCGTCGTCCTCCGTGGTCTTGCGGTAGACGGGGTTGTCGAAGTTCATGCTCTTCGTGTTCTTGCGCCGCCAGTTTCGCCAGACCAGGTAGGCGCCGGTGCAGAGTAACCCGATGACCACTGTGGCAAGGATAGGGACTGCATGTGTTTAACACACACACCACAACAAACACACGGCGGGAGCGTTAAAACAGCCCAGGGAACACAGAGCGGCACTTTAAGCACTCAAACGTCACACACACACAACTTTTGAGGGCTCATTGCTTTCTTTCTTCTCTGTGAAATACAGCAGGAAGCAGGATTCATATTTACTTGACACATAAAACGTGACAAATAATGGGGGTGCCTTATCCACTTTGGCCGCCAGATTGCAGTAGAGTGTTTAATATTTTAAAATGTGTTTTGTGGCAATTCCAACTTTGACCAGGGTGTCAGTTGAATAGAATAGAATAGAATGAACTTTTTTGTCATTATATTTGCATATAACGAGATTAACGAGTTGCTATTTAGAGTGGCAATTTCTATTATTTCCAGCAGACTGCAATGCAAACAAATTAACACCCCCATTTCTCTCTTGGAAGATGCACCCAGGAATGGAGCCATATGAATCCATTCACTGCTGTACGTAATTAAATTTGAGATCACTTTCCCTGAAAAGTCAATGCACATTGCAAAAAGTCAGTGTTCAAAAACAAGAATAAAAAATACAAATATGAGGGGTATTTTATTTGAATTAAGCAAAATTATCTGCCAATAGAACAATACAATTTGGCTTGTCAAGACTTTCCAAAACAAGTCAAATTAGCTAACCTCAATGAACCCAAAAACACCTTAAAATAAGTATATTCTCACTAATAATATGAGTGCGTATTTTCTATTGTTTCATTGAAAATAAAACATTTGGTTGTCATCTGTTTTAATTATGAGACACAATTGTGTCAAAGTCATTAATTTTTTTTTTAATGCTTGAAATAAGAAATTATTACTTTAAAAAGTCGTTTTATAATTGTGAGTGTTAATGACACAGCTTTGCAACAGTTGATATTCTAGTTTCAAGCATCTTTTACTCAATATAGGTCATAAAATCTCAGCAACAAGCTGTAATATCTTACTGAGATCATTTAGGACCAAATCCCATTAAACAAATAAAACACTCTAACATAAAATCTGCTTAGTGAGAAGAACTAGCTTATCAGAAAGAAAGTAAGCAAATATCACCCTTATTTGAGATATTTAATCTTACTTAGATTTCAGTTTTTGCAGTGCACTTTAATTAAAAAAAGCTTGTTTGGAAGCGAAAGGTAACACAAAGCTTCATACTACTACTTCACAATTTCTAATATCTACAGATATTGTTCAGCATCTTAAATATCCAATTAATATACTAGTTAACTACTATTGACTAGTTAGGTTAGTCTTGATGAAATATCAATCAATCAAAATATCAATCAATCAAATACCATCACTTTACTATTTGCAAAAGGACCTGCAGGCTGAAAAAGTGAATCTCTACCTTGAAAGAAAGAAAACAACAAGCCCTCATAAGATACAACAATGTATGCACATATGCATTCACCCTCAGGCTACATATTAACTCACAAACACAGAAATATCAATGCACATTCATTCCATCATTATTATTCAGTCCCTCCAGGAATTTGCGATGTTGCAGAAATGTAGCTAAACCCTGCACATTTGTGCATCCTGATCTTTTTATCCAATACCTGCAAATCTACCGCAAATTCGACATTGACAGTTTGTGTCATCGTTTTGACGCATTTTTACTTACATTGGTATGTTGTATGTTGAGTTGATTGCTCCAGCCATCTTCAACAGCACCACACACCACATTTTCACAATACAGTGGTACCTCAATTTAAGAGTGCCCCAACTTAAGAGTGTTTTGAAATAAGAAGGGTCTCTCGACTAATTGTTGTGCTTGAAGTTGCAAACAAACATTTGATTTACTGGCATCCCGCCATTGGTCAGCTTAGCTAGAGATCGATATAACTTTGTTTTACAACCATTGGGAGGAAGAAGTGAGTGAAGAACAGTTCTGAGAAGATGAAGTGGATGATATTCCTTAAATTAAAGAAATAAATCATTAAAAATATGCGGGTGCAGCAGACTTGGCAAAGGAATTTCAGCACTGCTAGTATCCACTTTACTTAAGCAGACTGAGTCTTACCCCAGCTAAAATAAGATCTAAACGGCAGACATCCTTCCATCCATTCATTTCCTACCGCTTATTCCCTTCTTGGGGTCGCGGGGGGGCGCTGGCGCCTATCTCAGCTACAATCGGGCGGAAGGCGGCGTACACCCTGGAAAAGTCGCCAACTCATCGCAGGGCCAACACAGATAGACAGACAACATTCACACTCACATTCACACACTAGGACCAATTTAGTGTTGCCAATCAACCTATCCCCAGGTGCATGTCTTTGGAGGTGGGAGGAAGCCGGAGTACCCGGAGGGAACCCACGCATTCACGGGGAGAACATGCAAACTCCACACAGAAAGATCCCGAGCCTGGGATTGAACCCAGGACTGCAGGACCTTCGTATTGTGAGGCAGACGCACTAACCCCTCTTCCACCGTGAAGCCTAAACGACAGACATTTATCCATAAAAATAGGGAAAAGCTGCTGATGGTTTGACGGATAAGCAGCTGGAAGGATATAATGAAGAAGTCCATTCTTTGACGTTAGTATTGAACATTATTATCATATTACTTGATAAAACTACTGGAGTTGTTGTCGTATATTCTATTACATGTTTTTTTGTTTTATACAATGTTTCTCATCTAAAAAGTTCCTTTTTTTATTTTTATAAATAGAAATAAAATAAAACAAATAAATTAAGTTTAATTAAAGTTGTGCCATTTTAATAGGGCCTAACACCAATGAAATTGATTTGAATTATTTTCAATGGCAAACACTAATTTGGAGTTAAGAACTCAGAATCAAGCTCGCAAGTTGAGGTACTGCTGTACTTCAGAAAATAAACACAATTCATATTATGGTACCCTAGAAGGCACCTTCACTTGGGAAACTTAAAAGAGAATGTTACAGTCATCCCATTTGTCAACAAATGTTACAGCTAAAGCTTGCGCAAGATGTTTGCATGGATTGTTTTGCAGCGTGTCCAACATTGTGTAAACACAAGCAGAGTTATTGCTTGACTGCTACTTTTCAACCACACAACATGCCCAGAGTCACACGAGAGGTGAACAATGACTGAAATTGTCCACATCGAGATCCATAGCATGTACCGTGGCTTAAAAGTAATTTGTAAATGCGGAAAATGTTACTGAAATGAGTCATTCTTGTTTTTCTGCTTGTGTGAGGACGCATGCTTCTCTAACATGAATTGATTAACGTGGACCCTGACTTAAACAAGTTGAAAAACTTATTGGGGTGTTAACATTTAGTGGTCAATTGTACGGAATATGTACTGTACTGTGCAATCTCCTAATAAAAGTCTCAATCAATCAATCAATCAATCAATCAATCAATCAATCAATCAATCAATCAAAACTGTGCACTGGGATTATTTGTGAGTATGTGTAAAATTGATCAACATGTTGTGTTTGTTGGTTTAATATTTTAACTCCACCCCCAACATATTTGTCCTAACAAATTGGTAAAAATCCCAAACTTGCGCAAAACAGGTATTTCACTGGTGGGACAGTATAGCTTGGTTGGTAGAGCGGTCGTTCCAGCAACTTGAGGGTTGCAGGTTCGATCCCTGCTTCCGCCATCCTAGTCACTGCCGTTGTGTCCTTGGGCAAGACACTTTACCCACCCGCTCTCAGTGCCACCCACACTGGTTTAATTGTAACTTATATATTGGGTTTCACTATGTAAAGCTTTGAGTCTCTAGAGAAAAAGCGCTATATAAATATAATTGAATTCAATTCAATTCAATACTGTAATGTCGGCCGCCGCAGTCACAAAACAAAACCAATTCTGCAAAATTCTGGAGGAACTGATGTATAAAATATAATGCAATTGAACTTAAAGACACATTCACACCACATGCATGGGATGGAAGAACATAGTTCATCATTCTGTAATTCAGGGGTCACCAACGCGGTGCCCGCAGGCACCAGGTAGCCCGTACGGACCAGATGAGCTGGCCTGTTCTAAAAATAGCTCAAATAGCAGCACTTACCAGTGAGGTGCCTCTATTTTTTTAATTTTATTTATTTACTAGCAAGCTGTTCTCGCTTTGCTCAACATATTTAATTCTAAGAGAGACAAAACTCAAATAGAATTTGAAAATCCAAGAAAATATTTTAAAGACTTGGTCTTCACTTGTTTAAATAAATAAATTCATTTATGTTTTTACTTTGCTTCTTATAACTTTCAGAAAGACACTTTTAGAGAAAAAATACAACCTTGAAAATTATTTTAGGATTTTTAAACACATATACCTTTTTACCTTTTAAATTCCTTCCTCTTCTTTCCTGACAACTTAAATCAATGTTCAAGTATTTTTTTTTTTGTAAAGAATGATAAATACATTTTAATTTAATTCTTCATTTTAGCTTCTGTTTTTTCGATGAAGAATATTTGTGAAATATTTATTCCAACTTATTATGATTAAAATCATATCTAGAAAATCTGTAGAATAAAATTTAAATATTATTTCAAAGTATATTGAATTTCTTTTAAAAATTTTGTTCTGAAAAATCTACAAGAAATAATGATTTGTCTTTGTTAGAAATATAGCTTGGTCCAATTTGTTATATATTACAACAAAGTGCAGATTGGATCTTAACCTATTTAAAACATGTCATCAAAATTCTAATATTAATTTTAATCAGGAAAAATGACTAAGGATGTTCCATAAATTATTTTTTTAATTTTTTCAAAAAGATTTGAATTAGCTAGTTTTTCTCTTCATTTTTTTCGGTTGAAATTTGAATTTTAAAGAGTCGGAATTGAATAAAAACTATGTTTCAAAATTTAATTTTCATTTTTTTCCTGTTTTCTCCTCTTTTAAACCGTTCAATTAAGTGTTTTTTTCATCATTTATTCTCTACAAATAACCTTCTGTCAAAGGAGAACAATGTATGACGGAATGACAGACAGAAATCCCCATTTTTTAAAAAATATATATATAGATTTATTAAAGTTAAATTGAGCAAATTGGCTATTTCTGGCAATTTATTTAAGTGTGTATCAAACTGGTAGCCCTTCGCATTAGTCAGTACCCAAGAAGTAGCTCTTGGTTTCAAAAAGGTTGGTGACTCCTGCTGTAATTAATCATTGCAATCCCAAATTAAACATTTTTTCACAATAAAAGCGTAAAGTCTGTGTTTAGGATGTGGTTTCTCATTTTAGACTAGCCTCTGCTCGAATCAAAGACTATCTTAATTAGAGATTGGTACCTTTCACATTTAAATCAACGCGTTACCATTTCCCAGCATCTGGGAATCCATAGCAGTACTTGTGTGTGTTCAAATGTACAAGCCCCGTTTCCATATGAGTTGGGAAATTGTGTTAGATGTAAATATAAACATAATACAATGATTTGCAAATCCTTTTCAACCCATACTCAATTGAATGCACTACAAAGACAAGAAATTTGATGTTCAAACTCATTAACAATGTGTATCAGTTTGAACATCAAATATGTTGTCTTTGTAGCATATTCAATTGAATATGGGTTGAAAATGATTTGCAAATCATTGTATTCCGTTTATATTTACATCTAACACAATTTCCTAACTCATATGGAAACGGGGTTTGTATTAATAAATCTTAACTGAGATGTTTTTATTTATTCAACGTGAACACTCCAGGTGTTATAGTTTGTCGTCTTACACTGTTAAGTCTCAATAATAAGTATTTTATATTATTCTTAGCATGAAGTTGCAATTCCAAGATGTTAGATGCCTATAGTGTAAATGTTACAGTGTGTTGCCTTAACCAGGAAGTAGTCTTTGCCATAAAGTGTTTATACTGTTAAGTACTGTATTTATTACACAACAGCTGTTTGATTGTAACTTGCACCGAGGTTGTAGTATTGATTACCAAATTTGGAGGTGTTGAAATCGCCGTGTAAAATCGCTAATGTTTATCTTTCGCATGTCTGTGGCGAATCCAAAGTGAATTAGCATCAAACTAGTACATTTTTAAAAGTGTAACCTGGCCGTACTTTTTAATTACCTTTGTATTTGCAACATTACGTACAGGCAGTCCGACCCAGTGCTTGACTGCTTGTATCCTAGCCAAGTGCTGGAGCTAGTGCCAAGTTTGAAAACTGGACATGACGTGACGTGCAAAAAAGGTATTGAAATATGGCACCGTTTGATTTTACGGGAATTGGAACTCAGTAGTACCGATGGACGTCAGTCAGTACTTTTACAAGTACCAAATTTGGTACCCATCTTTAATGTTAAAATACAAGTAGAGTGGAAAAACAAGTTGACTTTATACGTTTGTGTTTCATTGGAAAGGGACAAGCGGTAGAAAATGGATGGGTGGATGGATGTATCCATTAAACTAGAGATGCAAATGACCAACGACAGAAGTGCGGCGATTTTGTTGGCAGCAGCATCTCGTCGACAGATGCGCTTCCTTATAAACACAGTTTGGCGCGCAGGCGTCAGTTCGGCACATTTCGCATATCGGTCACATGACCTAAACAGCTCATGATCGATCACGTGACTTTCTAAAAGCGATACGCGCACCGACACAGGGTTTTTTGCTCAATGAACTCGACACATGCGCCGATGCATCGGTTTTGCCGAACCCATCACTACTGAGAGCTAACTACAGTTTATGCTGATCGATGGATTATAAATCATGGCTCCCATCTGGAAATTAGGAGGATTTAGCCTTGAATCCAGAAGTCGTTTATCTGTGACATTCAATTCATACCCGAAGATGGAAACAAACATACAACTGAAGACAGTGTTTGCAGGCGGCAACTTTTCCTTGTTAATCCTTTGTGTGCATCATGACTAAATCTTCATCTAAACGGGATGATATGGACATTGTTTTAGTCGTCATTGTACAGTATGTGATCATTTTATCATGTTCGTAGTTTGTATTTAATGTTTGGCACTTTGTGTTTCACTAAAGCTGGATCTGTTAGGCACACAGCTTTAAAAAAGGGGAAGGTCAACCTACTTATATTCAAACTAAAAAAATAAGGGTCTTGATCATATTTTTTCCCAGAGTAATCATGGTTGGCGCTCACAAAGTCTGCATGATTTACATTGTTGTTGATGGGGAAGGATCTGTGGTTCCTACCTCTACGTCACACAATCACGTGTCTGGCTTGCTCATTATCTCTCAAAATGGTTTGAGAATCTCTGTGTGATTGATACTATTTTGTTTATCTACCTACTCACAATCTTTGTAAGTCTAAATCAGATATCTATGATAATAGCTTCACAATAGAGGCTACTGGTTTTTCCATTTGACTGATACTTTAAGACTACTTGATGATGCTTTTCAGATGATGATTGAGAGCAGAGTGCTGGTTCTCTGGAGTGTTTGAGATGAGCCCAGTCATTTCCCCCCTAATTACTATGGATACACTGCGGTACCTGTAGTGTGAAGATAAAGGCAAGTGACATGAATAATACAAAATGTGTCAATAAGGAGGGATAAAAAGATTAACATGAGCTAATGTGTCCGTCCATAAATTCATTCCCATCCACCATTGAAATTGCTGACTGACTAAGATGAAAACCTATAATCATCTTTGATACTCTCTCTAATGTATGTTCATTGGATTAAGAAAAACAAAGAAAACACATCAGCTTTTGCCACATTTGGAACATTTTACTCCAATTAGAGAGAAAGAAACTGCAGACTTTGTAAGTGGTGATTATAGTAGGCGGGCAGATTCCCCTTGAGGAAGTGTGGGTGGGCGCGGTTCGATAATGGATGGGAGTGCAGAAGTAGGGTACAGAAATCTGGCCCTTGTAGACCTGTGACAATAATTAGTGCTTCAGAGCTGCCAAAAACGCAGAATGAGGGGATTTATTGCCTCAATGAATAGCATGAGGGGTTAATAATCTCGGGGGTTGTTGTAATGAACTGAGCTTATATCTCAATTGTGGAGAGGAGGGAGAAATAGCAGTACAATGTTTGAGAGCTGCCATTGTACTGAATATTGGAGATGAAAGATGTTTCAGGCATACGCTGATCCTTTAAGGCCAGCAGACCTCTCACTTTGACTCCATGAAATTGGACTTTCATATTTATCACAGCGAGTGGAATAGAGAAAGTACGACGACTCATAGGTGGAATGATTGCCGGGAACGCCAATGTATTTGCACGCCAGCTGCACGTTGGGATGTGGACTTAAAAATAACAGTTTTGCTCCCATTTTCCACAAAATGAAGTAAACATTTATGGTGGTAACAAAAGGCATTAGATTAGGCATTCAGATATACAAGTGAACATTTGACTCTTGTGCAAAGGTTCGCTTATTCCAGCAATTGCATTTACGAAACTAATATGTGACGGATTAAAGGCCTACTGAAACCCACTACTACTGACCACGCAGTCTGATAGTTTATATATCAATGATGAAATATTAACATTGCAACACATGCCAATACGGCCTTTTTAGTTTACTAAATTGCAATTTTAAATTTCTCGCGAGTTTCTTGTTGAAAACGTCGCAGAATGATGACGCGTACGCGTGACGTCACTGACTGTCAGGAAATATTAGCAGCTGCACCACTAGCGGCTAAAAGTCGTCTGCTTAAATCGCATAATTACACAGTATTTTGGACATCTGTGTTGCTGAATCTTTTGGAATTTGTTCATTTAATAATGGAGACTATAAAGAACAATCCTGTTGGTGGAAAGCGGTGTATTGCAGCTGTCTTTAGCACCGAGACACAGCCGGTGTTTCTTTGTTTGTTGTGAAGCGGAGCGGTCAAGCGAACATGTTTTCTCTACGTCAACCAGCATGTTTTTGGATGGGGAAATTGTGATATATATCTTACCGGGGAAATTATTGGATTATTCGTCATCCTGCAGCAGCTTGGCTCCTCAGCTCCTCTCTGAGACACTTGGTGTTCACCGCAGCCATCCGACCTCGATGTATGTCTTTACAATCTTTTACAATCTTTAAAATCTCACTAAAACACTATTAAAACAATAAGCAGATAAGGGATCTTCCAGAATTATCCTAGTAAATATTTCTAATTACATCTGAAACGCTCACACTGCCGTCGCCTTTTTTAAAAAAATGTTTCTATTCCTTCACTATCAATATCCTAATTCACAAATCTTTCATCCTCGCTCAATCTTATGGGGAAATTGTCGCTTTCTCGGTCCGAGTTGCTGTTACTGCTGGTGGCTCCCATTATAAACAATGTGAATATGTGTGGAGCCCTGCAACTCGTGACGTCACGCGCACATACTTACGGTAAAGGCAGGGCTTTTCTATTAGCGACCAAAAGTTGCAAACTTTATTGTCGATGTTCTCTACTAAATCTTTTCAGCAAAAATATGACAATATCGCGAAATGATCAAGTATGACACATAGAATGGACCTGCTATCCCCGTTTAAATAAGAACATCTCATTTCAGTAGGCCTTTAATAACATGCAACTCAAGATATTTCAAACCTTCTTTTTGATATACCGTATTTTCCGGGCCATAGAGCGCACCGGATAATAAGGCCCACTCTTGTCTATTTTCAATCTTTGTTCATACATAAGGCGCACCGGATTATAGGAAGCATTAAAGGAGTCATATTATTATTATTTTATTTCTAAATTTAAAACACGTCCTTGTGGTCTTTTATTTGTCAGTCAAATGTAAAGACTTTCTTAATACAGCACCTGACCATTATGAAACAGCAAAACAGTGTCAGTGCCGTGTCAATACACCTAGTGTGTGTGCCACAGTTTATCTATGTGCAGTTTATCTTCAATTTCGACTCTTTAAAATTCAAAATTCAACCGAAAAAAATTGAGAAAAACTAGTTAATTTGAATCTTTTTGAAAACATTTAAAAAAGTAATTTATGGATCATCATTAGTAATTTTTCCTGATCAAGATTGATTTTAGAATTTTGATGACATGTTTTAAATAGGTTAAAATCCAATCTGCACTCTGTTAGAATATATAACAAATTATACAATATTTCTAACAAAGACAAATCATTATTTCTTCTAGATTTTCCAGAACAAAAAATTCAAAAGAAATTCAAAAGACTTTAAAATAAGATTTAAATTTGATTCTACAGATTTTCTAGATTTGCCAGAATATTTTTATTTTATTTTAATCATAATAAGTTTGAAGTAATATTTCAAAAATATTCTTCATCGAAAAAACAGAAGCTAAAATTAAGAATTTAATTAAAATTTATTTATTATTCTTTACAATAAAAAAAAATACTTGAACATTGATTTAAATTGTCAGTAAATAAGAGGAAGGAATTTAAAAGGTAAAAAGATATATGTGTTTAAAAATCCTAAAACCATTTTTAAGGTTGTATTTTTTCTCTAAAATTGTCTCTCTGAAAGTTATAAGAAGCAAAGTAAAAAAATAAATGCATTTATTTAAACAAGTGAAGATCAAGTCTTTAAAATATTTTCTTGGATTTTCAAATTCTATTTGAGTTTTGTCCCTCTTAGACTTAAAAATGTCGAGCAAAGCCAGACCAGCTTGCTGGTAAATAAATACAATTAAAAAAATAGAGGCAGCTCACCGGTAAGTGCTGCTATTTGAGCTATTTTTAGAACAGGCCAGCGGGCTACTCATCTGGTCCTTACGGGCTACCTGGTGCCCGCAAGCACCGCGTTGGTGACCCCTGCACTAAGCTGACATTGTTGGAGCTCAAGTAAGAACTTAAACTAAGCAGAACTACAACACCCCTCCCCCCCATAATCAATTCTTGTTTGGCCTTTTGGCAGCCTTATCCATTTCAAAATCTGATTTCCAGCAAATGGACAACCTGGGTTCAACAACTGGGTCATGACACACGATGGATTGCTGTGAGAACACACTGTAGGCTCAGAGTGGGTTTGGAGCCGGTCAAATGTGATGAGAAAGCATAAACTGAATTGCCCACATGCTGGAAACCTTTTAATGATGACATAAAAGGAACATTAGAAAGGCCACCAGACTGATGCTTACTGTCCTATAATGGCTTAGTCTTACCATGGGCCTGGGGGCTGTAATATAGAATAATAGCACAGCGTTTTATTAATATCTTCCTAATACAACCCCTCGATGTTATGTCTTTAAAACTACAAATTAAGTCATATTAATCTGGCAGGTGGACTCATCAAGACTTTTTCAGTCACTCTCATGCACATACACACACACACACACACACACACACACACACACACACACACACACACACACACACACACACACACACACACACACGCACACACACACACACACACACACACACACGCACACACACACACACACACACACGTGACTATCACACAACAATCATAGAAGGAGAAGCCAGGAGGGAAAGCAGGCAAGCAAAAAAAAAAAAAATCAAACAACACAGTTAGAAGTCAAGATAACTCACCGATAGGAATGACTATCCCCAAGACAGCGACTGTGATGTTGTTGCCTATGAGGTAGTGATCACTCGCAGCTGACAAGGAGGAGCAAGAGAGAAGGAAACACAACTTAGCCCAAAGTTCTTTTCAAACACATTCCCCAAGACCTTGCTAGAGGAAAAAAAAAAAGCATTTTGCAGCGGGGAAGCATCATTTTGGAAACATGTGCAATAAACTGCACGAGTGATGGCAGATGTTATCATTTTATTCTAAATGGCATCACTTCTTTCATTTATTGCATGATTTTTTTTTCCTCCTAAATTTAGTCACACAAATATAGTAATGTGCAAAACTCTTAGGCCACCCCTATATGTAATAGGGGTGCCCTAATGTGACTTTTCCACTTCTGATACGATATGGATATTGGAGCCTTTAGTGTTGGCCGATAATGATATCAACCTGATACCATCTAAGTATCAGGTTATGTGACTGTAACATGCATCTTAGATGTCGTTTATGATATTATTTTGGAGGGTGGAATGTTAGAAAAGATTAGATCAAATGAGTTTATTCAGAGGCAACACGGTGGGACAGCGGTTAGTGCATGTGCCTCACGATACGAAGGTCCTGAGTTCAATCCCGAGCTCGGGATCTTTCTGTGTGGAGTTTGCATGTTCTCCCCGTGACTGTGTGGTTTCTCTCCAGGTACTCCGGCTTCCTCCCACCTCCAAAGACATGCACCTGGGGATAGGTTGATTGGCAACACCAAATTGGCCCTAGTGCAGTGGTTTTTACCTTGGGTTTGATTGAACCCTAGGGGTTCAGTGAGTCAGCCTCAGGGGTTCGACAGAGCCTCTGCCGCGGAGGTCAAGACACACCCGACTCATCGTGTAAATAAAAACTTCTCCCTATTGGCTTCATGGATACGGCAACAGTAGAAGTCAGACTGATTTGCAGGTGTGTAATTTGTTGTGAGTTCATCCACTGTGTTGGTTTTGTTCTTTGAACAAGGTGATGTTGATGCACGGTTCATTTTGTGCACCACTAAAATAAACATAACTGTCTTGAATTTGAAAAAAAAAACACATTCTATTTTTCACGAAAGAAGGGTTCGGCGAATGCGCATATGAAACTGGTGGGGTTCGGTATTTCCAACAAGGTTAAGAACCATTGCCCTAGTAAGTGAATGTTGTCTGTCTATCTGTGCTGGCCCTGCAATGAGGTAGCGACTTGTCCAGGGTGTACACCGCCTTCTGCCCGAATGCAGTTGATATAGGCTCCAGCAACCCCCGCGACCCCAAAAGGGACAAGCAGTAGACAATGGATGGATGGATGGAGTTTATTCAGTTCGAGAACAATGGTAGGTATGAAAAATGCTAATCTTATGACAGATTTTTGCTTCTGAAGTAGAGTGTTGATTTGTGTTTGGCAACACATAGTGATCATTAATTTAGGGTCACTACAAGAAGTTGAATGACTGTTACTGTTTACTTTCTAATAAACTTCTCCGCCTTGTATTTGTAAGTAATATGTAACTATAATTATTTGATACTTGTTTGTATTGACGTGAGATGTTTTAGACCAGTGGTTCTCAAACTTTTTTCAGTGATGTACCCCCTGTGAACATTTGTTTAATTCAAGTACCCCCTAATCAGAGCAAAGCATTTTTGGTTGAAAAAAAGAGATGAAGAAGTAGAATACAGCACTATGTCATCAGTTTCTGATTTATTAAATTGTATAACAGTGCAAAATATTGTATTTGTAGTGGTCTCTCTTGAACTATTTAGAAAAAAAGATATAAAAATAACTAAAAAAAACTTGTTTGAAAAATAAACGGATTAAAGTGATTCATTTATAAATAAAGATTTCTACACAATCATCAACTTAAAGTGCCCACTTTGGGGATTGTAATAGAGATCCATTTGGATTCATGAACTTAGTTCTAAACATTTCTTCACAAAAAAATAAATCTTTAACATCAATATTTATGGAACATGTCCACAAAAAATCTAGCTGTCAACACTGAATATTGGATTGTTGTATTTCTTTTTCACAGTTTATGAACTTACATTCACATTTTGTTGAAGTATTATTCAATAAATATATTTATAAAGGATTTTTTAATTGCTGCTATTTTTAAAAAACCTCACGTACCCCTTGGCATACCTTCAAGTACCCCCAGGGGTACGCGTACCCCCATTTGAGAACCACTGTTTTAGACTGCAATATTTTTCAATTAATGACACATTTTTTGTACGACTGTTGTGTAGCTGCTAGCTCCTGTAGCCGACAGCCTAACATTTTTCCATCCATCCATCCATTTCCTACCGCTTATTCCCTTCAGGGTCGCGGGGGGCGCTGGAGCCTATCTTACCTTTTGTAAATAACTTCACTAAGTACAAGAAAAGACCAACTTTCACATATAGATGTTAACTAGCTCTCTAGCTTTACACAAGTAAATGCGCTGCAGAATTGTTAGAATCGGAGATTATATTGAACACTTTGGATGCAAGCCGATATCATCTGATACTTGTTTTTTGCTGATATCTGACCAATATTTAATAACAAAATTGGATCGGTACACCCTGAATTCGGATTGTTTTGATCAATGTCCCTTAAAATAACATTCGTGGCTCAGTTGGTAGACTTGAGGGTTCCACGTTCGATCCTCGATTCCGCCATCCTTGTCACTGCCATTGTGACCTTGGGCAAGACACTGCCACCTGCTCCCAGTGCCACCCGCACTGATTTAAATGTAGCCTAAAGATGTAGATCAGGGGTGCCCATTACGTAGATCGCGAGCTACCAGTCGACCGCGGACGGTGTGTCAGTCGATCTCCAGCCAGGCTTTTAAAGAAAATAGACCTAAAAATTAGTAATCATCAATCTTCACCAAGACGTCACTTAAATGACATTCACAGTACCGGAGGGTCTTGTGAGATGACGCTGGCTGCTGCAAGATCATTATTATTAAAATATGACCGAGAGGAAGGCGAGAAACACTTTTTATTTCAACAGACTCTCGCGCCGTACCTTCCGTCAAAACTCTAAAGGCCGACTGCACATTTCCTATCTTCACAATAAAAGCCCTGCTTCATGCTGCCAGCGCTAACTAAATACAGAGTCTCGGAAAACTGGCGTGCACAAGCGATCCCTCAGAAAGCTGGCGTGCACATCACTTGTGCACGCCAGCTTTCCGAGACTCTTATTTTGTTAGCGCAGGCAGCATGAAGCAGGGCTTTTATTGTGAAGATAGGAAATGTGCAGTCGGCCTTTAGAGTTTTGACGGAAGGGACGGCGCGAAAGTCTGTTGAAATAAAAAGTGTTTCTCGCCTTCCTCTCTGTCATTTTTTCATAATAACGAACTGGCAGCAGCCAGCGTCATCTCACAAGACCCTCGGGTGCCGTGAATGTCAATCAAGCAAGCTACGGAATTTGCCGTCAATGTTTTTCTTGTAAAGTGTATGGAAGCTGGATGAATTAGATGCCAAAAACCAACCACTTTCATGTGGTATTGTACAGAAAGGACAACTTTTTTTCTCCTCCATTTGAAAATGTGGGCGTTATCATCATTACTGTCTGATTCCAATCAATGCAAGTCATCAGAATCAGGTACTACACCAACTTATATTCTTGTCTTCGTGAAAGAAAGACATCTATATATTTTACACATGCTTGTATTATCATTAAACACATTTAACTTGTTTACAAAAATGTCTCTTTCATAAATAAATAAATATAAATGATATATATAAATGAGGTAGATCCCCTCGAGTTGGTCAATTGAAAAGTAGCTCGCCTGCAGAAAAAGTGTGGGCACCCCTGATGTAGATAATGGCTTTCACTATGTCAAGAGAGAGTTTCTAGACAAAAGAGCTGTGTAAACATAATTCACTTCACTACATCTTCTGCCTTCACCGTGCGTTCATATACAGAGTTATGCAGCAAGCTAAACACTCTTCAAGCCGTGTAAAACTGCAAAGTAATACTCTTGGTTACATGTTTACAAACAAAGATAAGCTCTATTGACATTATACATGAGTTTATCAAACAGGGACAAAATTAAACATTCCCTAATCTCATAACTTGACAAATAAATTTACAGATTGTGCTTCTTGATTGGCAAACCAAAAAGGATGGAGGAAGATTGGATTTTGCAACCTTCACAATTCACTGCAGTCGGAGCGATGACCTTTCACCCGTGACGTCACAACATGAAGCAATCCGCCATTTTCTCAATCTTATTACACGCACTAAGTCAAATCAGCTCTGTTATTTTCCGTTTTTTCAACTGTTTCCCCGTATCTTGGAGACATCATGCCTCGTCGGTGTGTTGTCGGAGGGTGTAACAACACGGACAGAGACGGATTCAAGTTGCAACAGTGGTCAAAAGATGCGAAAGTCCCTCGTTTGTTCCGCACACTTTACCGAAGACAGCTATGCTACGACAGAGATGGCAAGAATGTGTGGATATCCTGCGACACTCAAATCAGATGCATTTCCAACGATAAAGTCAATGAAATCTTCAATATTGGAAAATAGACCACCATTGAATCTGCAGGAGTGCGAGCTATTCAGTGACGACGGCAGTCTCTTCCCGCAGACGAGCGAGGTAAACCCCCTGGATGTCTTGGCTAAGACGTGATTTATGCCACTTCTTTTTCTGTCTCATTTTGTCCACCAAACTTATAAGGTTGTGCATGAATGCGCAAAGGTGAGTTTTGTTGATGTTATTGACTTATGTAGAGTGTGCTAATAAGACATATTTGGTCATGGCATGACTTCAACCTAATCGATGCTAACATGTTATTTAGGCTAGCTGTATGTACATATTGCATCATTATTCCTCATTTGTAGCTATATTTGCATCCAGCATTTCCCCCCACCCACATTTAATGCCAAACAAACACATACCAATCGTCGGTTAGAAGGCGATCGCCAAATTCGTCCTCGCTTCCTCCCGTGCCGCTGTATGTCGTGATATGGCTCAATAGCTTCAGTTTCTTCTTCAATTTCGTTTTCGCTACCTTCCTCCACACTCAAACCATCCGTTTCAATACATGCGTTATCTGTTGAATCGTTTAAGCCGCTGAAATCCGAGTCTGAATCCGAGCTACTATCGCTATACCTTTCTGTGCCATCCGCCATGTTTGTTTATGGTGGTTTCACGCTGTGATATCACAGGATAATGGACGGGTGGATATACTGATCATGAAAATCAGGCACTTTGAAGCCGTTTTTTGGGATATTGCGTGATGGGTAAAATTTTGAGAAAAATTTCGAAAAATAAAATAAGTCACTCCGAACTGATTTTTATTGGTTTTAACCCTTCAGAAATTGTGATGATGTTCCCCTTTAAAGATTAAATTTTCTGTAAGTAGATCTCCATCTCAGACCTAGACTATGTTGTAGTGGAGGAGAATCCTGACCAATTTTAAGGTCTCGTAGGCCTTTAGCGAGGTCTTCTCCTGGAAAAGCTTTCATGACATCTGATACGTTGGAACGGATTTTGCGGAGTCTGAGGTTTGACTGGGCTAACATGTTTTGCGTCCATTTCAGCACGTCGATTGTGTCCTTCGTGCTGGGAAATAATTTCAGCCCTTCGTCCCCATAGAAAATACGGTCCAAGAAGCGTCGAGTTTCAGCACCTAACTCTCCTTCCTTGGCAGTCCTCCTTAACCCATACTTTGCCACAGCTGACAAAGGACTCTTGCCGAACATGTGGACCATGGTTTATGGTCATGAAACCACAAGAACCTAAGGTAGTCACAATGATCTTCTCTGACCAAGAAGCTGTAGAGCATCTGCTGAATGTCAAACATAATGGCAACTAGTTCCCTTCTCAATCACTGTTTAAATCTGGACCATGGAGCAACGCATCATTCAAAGCAAAGTGGTTGTGTTGTGCATTTGAGTCGAACACAACCCTGATCTGTCCCGGCTTTCTGGGGTGATAGATTCTAAAGCTTGGTAGGTACCAACCCTACTAGTCCTCTTCCAGTCCAGGTGCAACTTCCGCATGATCGTTACTAAAAATCTTCTTCATGAAGTCCACAAAGTAATCGATGGTAATTGATGGTATTCTTTGTTATGGATTTTGGGGAAATTCTTTAGTCTCGTAAAAAGAGATGCTTTAATAGCCTTGGGAGAACCGTAACTCCCATATCACTGCTGCCACACCATCGTCAGGTCGTTAGCATGTTCTACTTTAAATCGTTTTGCATGTTGCAGTGCATCTTCACAAAGCCACTTGATTAGTAGATCAAGCTGATCACTTGGTTTAAGCGTCAACCCTTCAACTGCATCGCAGAAGCTAGCTTTCAAAGACAGATATTTTTCTGGTCGATTGAACATCTTTAGACCTGATTAAATTAGGTCACGGCCAGCTAGGTAGGTGACAAGATCAGAAATGTCATCAGGTGTGCTTAGAGGCCCCTGTGATCGATCACTTTTGTTGCTGCAGTGTGGTAGAATATCGTAAGCAGTTAAGTGGGTGAGACTTGTGGGCTGGTCCCCATGTTGAGTTGGAATTTGAAGGGGTTATGGGCTGCTAATTTGAGCCTGGAAACGACATTTTGAGATTGTGAGCTGCAAAACATCTGATGTTTGAGGTGAATGTAAGGCCCTTTTCTACTATCTTCTTGGTCTGCGGCTGCTTCGAACACGCTATCACAGCTTCGGCTTCACCTTCCTCTTAAAGGCCTACTGAAACCCACTACTACCCACCACGCAGTCTGATAGTTTATATATCAATGATGAAATATTAGCATTGCAACACATGCCAATACGGCCTTTTTAGTTTACTAAATTGCAATTTTAAATTTCCCGGGAGTTTCTTCTTGAAAACATCGTGTAATGATGACGTGTACGCGTGACGTCAAGGACTGTAAGGAAATATGAGCGCTGCGCACACACACAGCTAAACGTCGTCTGCTTTAACCGCATAATTAAACAGTATTTTGGAGATCTGTGTTGCTGAATCTTTTGCAATTTGTTCAATTAATAATGGAGGAGTCAAAGTAGAAAGACGGAGTTGGGAAGCTTTAGCCTTTAGCAACACAAACACACAGTGATTCCTTGTATAAAATTCCTGGAGGTGAAACTTTACTATGGATCACAGCGAACATGGATCCCAACCGAATGTCAACCAGCAGGTTTCGGTGGGAAAAATACCGGAGATCAACTGAGCTTGTGCCATCCATAAAGCTGCCGTCGACTTCCCTGAGACACTGGCCTCAAGACACCCGTGGACACACACCTCCGACTATCAGGTACTGTTAAACTCACTAAAAGACTAGCAACACAATAGAAAGATAAAGGATTTCCCAGAATTATTCTAGTAAATGTATCTAAAAACATCTGAATCCGTCCCAATGCAATCGCATTTTTTTTTTAACTTTTATTTTTATTTTTTATTATTATTATTTTTTTCTAGTCCGTCGCTATCAATATACTCAAACACAAATCTTTCATCCTCGCTCAAATTAATGGGGAAATTGTAATTTTCTCGATCCGAATAGCACTTTTTGTTGGAGGCTCCCATTAAAAACAATGTGAATATGTGAGGAGCCATCAACGGGTGACGTCATCGTCTGCGACTTCCGGTAGAGGCAGGGCTTTTCTGTTAGCGACCAAAAGTTGCGAACTTTATCGTCGATGTTGTCTACTAAATCCTTTCAGCAAAAATATGGCAATATCACGAAATGATCAAGTATGACACATAGAATGGACCTGCTATCCCCGTTTAAATAAGAACATCTCATTTCAGTGGGCCTTTAATGCGTTTAATGTGGCATCCACACAGGCTTTTTCAACTGTCATCTTTATTTGCCGTTTTGCATATGAAGCTTTTACACGTGCAGCTTCAGCCTTTGCCCTATTGCGGTACATTTACATCATAATATCATCAAATAAAGAAAAAATATTACTGCAATTAACATTACCTTGTACTCAGATCACTTTACTTTTTCTGTTAGACTATAAGACTCTACTTTTCTCCCACGCTTTGAATCCTGCGCTTTATAAAATGCAGTTAATTTATACATTTTCCAGGTTCACAAGCTTCATATGCCGCCAATAAATTTAGCCTCATCTCATCAGACCAATGAAATTGCTGAAACCGGTCAAGGCGGACCAATGAAATTGTTCTTGTTAAATCAAATACACTCACACAGTCATTAAGTCATCCATTTAGGGCTTTATGGACTCACCCTCATCATGGAGACAAACAACGACAAAATGTGCACAACCCTGGAAGTGTGTACATCTAGATGGATAGATAGATAGATAGATAGATAGATAGATAGTACTTTATTTATTCCGTCAGGAGAGTTCCTTCAGGAAAATTTAAATTTTCAGCACAATCCCATTCAAGATCAGACAAACATTACAGGGAGACAGAACAGGATCACTGACGGGTCTGCCGGCTTCCAGCGCCCCTTACAAAAAAGATGAGATACAGGTAAACAAGGGGGGGAATGGGAGAAAAAAATAGAAGATTAAAATAAAATTTAAAAATCTATATTTATCTGCGGCTTATATATGAGTGCAGCCAAAATTTATACAAAATAACATTTGTACAAAAAATATGTTGGGTGCTGCTTATAATTAAGGGAGCTCTATGGCCCAGAAATTACGGTAGTTTTCTGAACTTTTTAGCCAACTACTCCTGCAGAAAGTATTGCGGTTCATTCCCTTTCCTCTCTCTCTAAACCCCAGCAAGTAACAGTAGTATAAACCTTTGGTTCAAATCCTGCTTCAATCTTTCTAATTAACAGCAGCCTAGCCATTAGAAAGACTGAAATGACGGCTCTAATGAAGTCTCATGAGAAGATTAACAGAAGTGACAACAGTAATAGCAGCCCTGCATTCTGATGCTACTCAAGTAACTGAACCACACTCTCAATTGGATGACACTCAGTTGTCTTCAGAGAGATATCACACAATTAAAATAATTGCAAAAAATGTTTTTTTGTCACTCCTGGGCGTCCCTTACTATTATGAAACATAATTGACGGTATAGCTACCGCTCATGAATATTCTCATTCGTCCTGGTGAATGTATTTACAGGCCATGGATCGATCGTAACTGGACTGTTGAGGTTGTCTTAAAAAAAGTTGGAAGGAGAAGTCTCATCCAAGCACGCTTCATTAGCTCATGCTCAAAGACTAGATATGACTCATTGGTACCAATTTATGGTACTTTTGTGCATGTTCACGTGGTAGTACATGCTCAATTGTTTAACACTGAGCTGATAAAAAAACAACTGTGTTGTCTTGTTTTCTTCCACTTCTGAGTCTCATCCATTTCAGTTTGTCCTGAGTGTGTCAATACAGTGAGTTGAAAGTTGAGTCATACAAAGTGTTTATACTGTAAGTCTCACACTTACTACAGACTATTCTTTTGGATTGCAACGTGCATCTTAGTTGTAGTTTTCATTACCACATTTGAATGTGTTGAAATTGCCATGTAAACTTGCTAATGCTAATCAATAGAATGTATATGGCATATACAATATTAATTAGCATTGAGTTCACACATTTTTAAAACTGGAGCCTTAATTTTGCATGCTTTGTTGGTGTTGAAAACGGCAACATTACCTAGAGGCAGTGTTCTATAAATATGCCTATTTCTCTGCCAAGTGCTTAAGTCTACAACCGGACGTGATGTCATGTGCGACAACGGTATTGAAATAGGATGCGTTTTTTATTTGACATGAATTGTTACCTGGCAGTACTGACGGAATTCAGTTCGGTACCTATACAGGTATTGAATTTGGTACCCATCCAAAGATAAGACAACTCTAGCTGAGGGGATGTGGTTGCACTAGTTTGCAATGTAGACCTTTGAAGCCAATCAACAATAGTCGTTAGGTGGCATCCCCCTCGTTAGACTTGTCCCGTTCGGGGTCGCTGGAGCCTATCTCAGCTGCATTCGGGCACACCCTGGACGAGTCGCCACCTCATCGCAGGGCCAACACAGATAGACAGACAACATTCACACTCACATTCACACACTAGGGCCAATTTAGTGTTGCCAATCAACTTATTCCCAGGTGCAAGTTTTTGGAGGTGGGAGGAAGCCGGAGTACCCGGAGGGAACCCACGCAGTCACGGGGAGAAAATGGAAACTTCACACATAAAGATCCCGAGCTCGGGATTGAACCCAGGACAACTCAGGACATTTGTATTGTGAGGCACATACACTAACCCCTGGCCCACCGTGCTGCCCGACTGTAGTTGTACATCTCAAAAAAGCAAAACCACTCCTGATTGAGGGGTTACCATGACCTTAGAGGACAAATACTTTGGATTCAACGGCATCACCTCAAACTATAAAGCTCTTCAGTCTAGTTTTTAACCAAAAACTGATGGAGCTTGCTCGTATGAGAGACGAAAATAGTTCCACGATAACCTAAACAGTCCAGTTGTGATCGATTGAATGCCATGAGGAGACATTGACCAGGATCAATGAGAATATTCATATTCATAGACGTGTTTTCTGTTCAAACCTTCTGCCCAAAGATAAGAAAACCTCTGTGTTTCTTAACTGTTGTCATCAGTTGAAAATCCACTATTGTAAGGAAACCAAAGCAAGACATATGGAAATATAATTGCTTATTTAAGACACTAAACTAAACAGTTATGTAAACACCATTTAATTCAATGAACTTAATGAGATTGAAAAGCAAGAAGACAAATGCATGCACGCACATTCCTGGACAATTGCAATATATTCTAGTATTCCAGTGTGCATCATAAACCTCAACAAAAAAAATTAGCTCAAATTAAACAATAGTGTTTTGAATGAAATTATTCTATACATCTCTCGGTCTGTTAATCCAATGCATATTGCATGTTCTTACTATTTTATATTGTTAAAATGGAATTAAACAAAGTCATGTATATAGTCCAACACAGCAATAGATCATTTATCTCAAGAGGAACATTTAAAGTGGAAGCTCAGCCAATAGTAGTTTTTTTCAGGCGTTTTATTACGAGCATCAGCGAAGAGGAACATTGAGATTTGTAAGTGCATATGTGCCATGTGTAATAGCTGCAGTTTATCTTTCCCCTTCTCCCCCACGCAGCAATCCTGAGGCTTTATCTCCTTACAAAACGCCAGCCGCCTCTCTCAGCACATGTGTAACAGCTGACTTGACAGAGCGCACTGAGTTGGAAATTATAACACATGGCCCTTAGGTATGGAGACATGACTTGTTCTTGCCCCATTTTCCACTCTGTATCTGCTTCAGCTCTCGTCTGGAGCGCTTATAGATTAGGAGCGAAAAAAAAAAAAACATGACCAAAAAGTTAAAAGGCAAATGATCGTTTACTTTAATTCCCTTCAAAAACACTTTTGCCTCATTTACCACGTTATTTTTCCTCGCTCATAATGGCTGACGTGTATACCTAAGCAATCAATACTGTGAGACTTTTTAGCAGCGCTTGACTGCTACGTTTGTTTTTAAAGGGGACCTATGATCATTCTAATCTGCATGTATTGGATATGCTTTGGTGAAAATGTAAAAAAACACAAAAAAATGTGTAAACACAGACATTTATTTTATAGACATCAGAGCAGGCGGAAGGGCATGAGATGAGAGGGCCATTAGGTCGCCTTTAAGCTCTCTTCATAGTTTTTGAGAGTCTAACACAGGGGTCACCAACGCGGTGCCCGCGGGCACCAGGTCGCCCGCAAGGACCAGATGAGTCGCCCGCTGGCCTGTTCTAAAAATAGCTCAATTAGCAGCACTTACCAGTGAGCTGCCTCTATTTTTTAAATTGTATTTATTTACTAACAAGCTGGTCTCGCTTTTCTTGAATTTTTTAATTCTAAGAGAGACAAAACTCAAATAGAATTTGAAAATCCAAGAAAATATTTTAAAGACTTGGTCTTCACTTCTTTAAATAAATTCATTTATTTTTTTACTTTGCATCTTATAACTTTCAGAAAGACAATTTTAGAGAAAAAAAAACTACTTTAAAAATGATTTTAGGATTTTTAAACACATATACCTTTTTACCTTTTAAATTCCTTCTTCTTCTTTCCTGACAATTTAAATCAATGTTCAAGTATTTTTTTTTTTTTACTGTAAAGAATAATAAATACATTTTAATTTAATTCTTCATTTTAGCTTCTGTTTTTTCGACTAAGAATATTTGTGAAACATTTCTTCAAACTTATTATGATTAAAATTCAAAAAAATTATTCTGGCAAAACTAGAAAAATCTGTAGAATCAAATTTAAATCTTATTTCTAAGTCTTTTGAATTTCTTTTAAAAATTTTTGTTCTGGAAAATCTACAAGAAATAATGATTTGTCATTGTTAGAAATATAGCTTGGTCCAATTTGTTATATATTATAACAAAGTGCAAATTAGATTTTAACCGTTTTAAAACATGTCATCAAAATTCTAAAATGAATCGTAATCAGGAAAAATTACTAATAATGTTCCATAAATTATTTTTTAAATTTTTTTCAAAAAGATTTGAATTAGCTAGTTTTTCTTTTCATTTTTTTACGGTTGAATTTTGAATTATAAAGAGTCAAAATTGAAGATGAACTATGTTTCAAAATTTAATTTTAATTTTTTTCCGGTTTTCTCCTCTTTTGAACTGTTCAATTAAGTGGTTTTTTTCATCATTTATTCTCTACAAAAAGACTTCCGTGAAAGGAAAAAAAATGTACGATGGAATGACAGACAGAAATACCTATTTTTTTTTATATATGTAGATTTATTTATTAAAGGTAAATTGAAAAAATTGGCTATTTCTGGCAATTTATTTTAGTGTGTATCAAAGTGGTAGCCCTTCGCATTAATCAGTACGCAAGAAGTAGCTCTTGGTTTCAAAAAGGTTGGTGATACCTGGTCTAACATGACTCATTTAAAGTATTTTATCCGTACAGTTTTTCATACACTTCCGTTTTAGTTTAGTCAGTGACACAATTACCACACGTTTTAAAACAATCGACAACGGCTGCGAAATAAGCCACAACAGGGTCGAAAAAGGCTGCAAGTGATGAATAAAGTGAGAAACAACGAATTCAAGAAATAACTCGTAGGGATTCACGATTAATTGAGATCAAGTTTTTAATTGGTGCAATAGTTGACCGCAAGAGGCTGACGTTTTTCTTTTTCTCGCCCGCTGTCACCGGCGTTTGAGTGACAGGCATGTTTGCAAATCAGAAGTGTTGAGCCTTGCCTTTGTTTGTCTCTTGTTTGAAACAGGGAGAAAGAGGTCTCACTCTTTACATCACTCTCATCACCTGAGCATGTTTATTTAAAAAGTCTAATAACTGAACGCTGTGATCCCTCCCTTCAGTCATTCACAATCATTGCCATGGTGAGCGGAGTGCCAGCTTTACACACACAGGAAGCCTCGCTACTCGCCAGTGTTGCGAAGTAAAAAAAAGTTAGGAGAAAACAAATATGATTACAAAGCCAAATGTCCCATTGTGGTAATATTTCAGCTTCAAATTGGATACTCGATATACAGTAGGGCAAAAAAGTATTTAGTCAGCCACCGATTGTGCAAGTTCTCCCACTTAAAATGATGACAGAGGTCTTTAATTTTCATCATAGGCAGCTTTATGGACGGGGCAAACTCAGCCTTTCTCCGGTAAGAAGAGACTTTTTAACCACAATTTTCTCACTGAAACCTGCTGGTTGAAATTCCGTCGTGTTTCATGTTCGCTTGACCGCGCTTTGATCCATAGTAAAGTTTCACCTCCAGGAATTTTAAATAAGGAATCACCGTGTGTTTGTGTGGCTAAAGGCTAAAGCTTCCCAACTCCATCTTGGTACTTTGACTTCTCCAACATTAATTGAACAAATTGCAAAAGATTCAGCAACACAGTTCTCCAAAATACTGTATAATTATGCCGTTAAAGCAGACGACATTTAGCTGTGTGTGTGCGCAGCGCTCACACTTCCTAAAAACCTGTGACGTCTTGCGTACCGTCATCATTACACAACCTTTTCAAGACGAAATTTGCGGGAAATTTAAAATTGCAATTTAGTAAACTAAAAAGGCCGTATTGGCATGTGTTGCAATCTTAATATTTCATCATTGATATATAAACTAGGCTTCACGGTGGCAGAGGGGTTAGTGCGTCTGCCTCACAATACGAAGGTCCTGCAGTCTTGGGTTCAAATTCAGGCTCGGGATCTTTCTGTGTGGAGTTTGCATGTTCTCCCCGTGAATACGTGGGTTCCCTCCGGGTACTCCGGCTTCCTCCCACTTCCAAAGACATGCATCTGAGGATAGGTTGATTGGCAACACTAAATTGGCCCTAGTGTGTGAATGTGAGTGTGAATGTTGTCTGTCTATCTGTGTTGGCCCTGCGATGAGGTGGCGACTTGTCCAGGGTGTACCCCGCCTTCCGCCCGATTGTAGCTGAGATAGGCGCCAGCCCCCCCCGCGACCCCGAAAGGGAATAAGCGGTAGAAAATGGATGGATGGATATATAAACTATCAGACTGCGTGGTGGGTAGTAGTGGGTTTCAGTAGGCCTTTAATTAATGTACAAAAGCACTGATTTATGCAAAAGCTCCTGATTGCATGAGATTTGAGGCACTGTTGTTTATTAGTTGTGTTTTATGTTGCTCTTCTGGATGTCTCTCCTCCCCCTGAGCACAATTAAATCTTAGTGCCTTATAAAACACCGTTCATGCTGTCATAAAGCACTCTCATTGTTTGACTAAAAAACTGTAAAGTGGTGTTTTTCTGGCAGTGCTGGTGATATCTACTCAAACGCTGCCAGTTTCAGAGTGTGTGAGTGAGTGGTGGATGTGAGGATGGGAGCACGGAGAGGACGACAAAAAGAGATGCCGTCAAAAAGTGAGCGAGGACAAAGTGGCGGGAGGTGAACAGCGAGAGCGGCGGGGACTGCCGTTATTTAGATCTGACAGCTCTGTTACACCCTGCTCATGAGGGACCCACGGCAGGCTGGCTTAGCGGCTCACTCGTGCGTGACAGTGTGTAAGCGTGGGTGTGAGAAAGAAAAAGACTTGAGATAAGTAAAAAAAAAAAAAGTGATTAGATGGTTTGAGATAAAACTGAAGGGAAAGGACAGAAGATGGGGAAAGTACTTGAGAAGGTGTTTCCCTGCTGTGATAATAGTGTGTAGCAGCATACATAGCTGGAGTGGCTGCAGAGCATCTCTCACACACACACACGTACACACACAGCATGCATTAACACACAAATGCATGGCCTATGCATCAAACTTGATCCTTACCTCTATGCGAGAGGTTGGCGTTGCTCTCCCGCTGAATGCTGCTGGGAGCCACTGGGCCCAGTAAGGGCGTGCTGGTGGGCGTCGACATCTGACTGGTGCTGCTGAAACTGGCCATCTTTGGACTTATGGAAGCAGGTGATTGATGGGGCTCGGTGGAAGTAGCACTGGGGCTATGAGCGGGTTCGCTTGACTCCAGATGCACGGTTGTGATGGTGGAAGCAGCAGCAGTAGTGGTTGATGTTGTTGTTGGCGCAGCGGTGGTGGGGACTTGTGTGTTTTTTGTTGTTGTGCTGGGTGTGCCGGTTGTGGTAGCGGGCGTAGTGGTGGTGGTCGGAACTGCAGTTGTGGTTGTTCTTGCGCGGACTGCACAGCAGAAAAATAAGTTAGAGATATTAGTTATGGCAACAATTAGATTGTACTTTTCTGAATAAATGTCAAAAAAGCTGTACACATAACTAACCAAATTTAGGGAATATAGTGTTCCCTTGTTACTTTGCGGCTCACTTACTATGATCTCAGTGTGCAGTGGAAGTACCATTGAGTCATACTTGCCAACCTTGAGACCTCCGATTTCGGGAGGTGGAGGGTGGGGGGTGTGGTCGGAGGTGGGGCGGAGGTGTGGTTGGGTAGGAGTATAATTCACCAACTCAAGTATTTCATACATATATATATATATATATATATATATATATATATATATATATATATATATATATATATATATATATATGTATGAAATACTTGTCTTTCACTGAATTCTAGCTATATATATTTATTCTACTATATATATATAGATAAATAATATAAATAGTTGAATTTCCGACGGCACCTATCAAATGCACAGTAATAAAAACACAGTTGTTCTACTAACTGTACTGTGCTTGCTGGTTACAAAAAAAAAAAAAACAACACTTACCTTTCACTATTTGAGTAACCTTTGTTCTGCCATTTGCGTATTGGCGAGCGATCACCGAATTCAGGAACACATATCACGGATTTGTTGTAGACATCCGCAAATGAGAACGGTATGTTGCTTCAAGCTATCACCATCGGGTCTTCATTTTGCGAGGTGGGCCATAATACTGGGTTGTGAACGATGCCGCGTTGCGGTCGCTTTGTGCTTCGCTGACCGTTCATGGCTGAATATCCGTTCGGCCGCCGAGTTCAATGGAGAAGTGTGTTCTACAAAATGTACAGGCAACATACCCCTTCCCCTTTGAACTCTCCTGGATAAACTGAAATTCTTGTTTCCTATCGTTCTTGAACTTGCAAGCATATTTCTTCATTTTGCTCGTCGACGGTGTAATATATTGGGTTGGAGTCAATAACTAGTGATGGAATCGGCAGTTCCTCTGACTGTACTGAATCACTAGAATCAGTTCCTTAAATTGATTCGTTCAAAAAATGTGTTCACCAAATCACTTCTGCAGCAGCAGTTCTGTGTGCAGGTTGGCGAATCATGAGTCAGTCATTAACAGCTTCCCCAGCGGCAGATCTCGGTGTGTGTCAGTTCGGGAACGACACAAGCCCTCAGCACCCAATGAACGACGCGCAATGTGACTTTCTCCACCGCGACAAAGTCCGTTCTCTGTGTCAGTAGGATCGCGAATCCTGATTCTGAATGAGTGAGTGAGGGCAGCGCGAACATTATTCACGTCCTCAGCGACAACCAGTCAGTTATTGTAGGTTCGTGAAACGAGCCTGAATCACTCAGCTACAGTTCTGTGGGCCAGAGGGCGACAGACGTGAATCACTTTCTGCAAAAACAAATATTAAATTAAGAAACCCTTAACAAATGCCAACATAAAAACTAAATGTTCTGTAGCAAAGAAAATGTAAACTTAAATATGCAAACAAAAAGAAAATAAATACCTTCAAAATAAAACAAATACATTAAGAGCCAGAAATGCCAACATAAAAACTAAATGTTCTGTAGTCTACGTTTAAAAATATAACAAATAAGATATTAACTTAAATGTGCAAACAAAAAGAAAATAAATAGGCTACCTTAAATAAAACAAAACAAATATTAAACCAAGTGGCAGAAATGCCAACATTAAAACAAAAATTTCTGTAGCTTACATTTAAAAATATAAAAATGGAAATATCAACTTAAATATGCAATAAAAACTTTATGTGTTGAGATAATGGGGACGGGGCGCAAGTGTGTGTTTGTTTTCATGTGGCTTGAGTCAACATTAGCCGTTAGCTTGGGGAATGAATGGAGAACGGATGCCAATGGCATGAAACATATCCCCGCGACGGGAGGAGAATCACTCGCGGCATTGGGGCAAGCAGAGCAGAGAGCGAGAGCGTTATTGTTCACTGAGTGATTCATGTCGTTAATCCGCGGTGAACGAATCGTTCGCTCAGTCCCTCCCTCCGCTCCCATGATGAGTAGCTGGCTGCGTCGAGGGTTCAGTGAGTCACAGAATGCGCCAGTTCTACTCATACCGGCATGGTCGCGGCGGAGCTCAACTGAACTGAGAAAGGAACGAATCAGTTCATGAAGTGATTCGGTTCAGTACGTTCACTCAAAAGATTTGTTCGTTCGGACGAATCGTTCGTTCGCAAATGACACAACACTATCAATAACCAGGTGACGTGATACAGTTGCGTCTCTTTACTGTGGGCTTCAGAACAGACTCCCTAATGCATATGTTCCTTGACTGCACCTAAATGTAGAATATAAGTAGAATATATTTACATTCTATTCTATTCTATGTACACTAGATGGCAGTATTGTCCTGTTTAAGAGGGTCACAGCATTGCTGAGTCAGGTTCTCATGGAGCTGGAGGGGGCGTGGCCTCCAGCTCCTCCTGAATTTCGGGAGATTTTCGGGAGAAAATTTGTCCCGGGAGGTTTTCAGGATAGGCGCTGAATTTCGGGAGTCTCCCGGAAAATCCGTGAGGGTTGGCAAGTATGCATTGAGTACATTGACAATTGAGTACCCATTTACATTTCATGCTAACATTGCATGGGTTTTATAGTGTATGATTAGTTTTAAGAGTATCTGGAATGTTTGTAAGTGTGTGTGAAAGCTGTTTGGAGAGCTTATCAAGACTCAAAATTTGTCACGGCCCGGGTGCGCGCCAGTCCGGCTGCAGCAAGCAGCTGCAATCAATCACTGGCAATCCACACACCTGAGGCTAAGAACGAGACCTGCCATCATAAGCCTGCACAACCTGCTATCCCATGCCAAAACTTAGTCATCTGTTTCTGTACAGTAAGTGATCATCTAGCTCAGTGGTTCTCAAATGGGGGTACACGGACCCCTGGGGGTACTTGAAGGTAGGCCAAGGGGTACGTGAGATTTTTTTTAAAATTTTCTAAAAATAGCAACAATTTAAAAATCCTTTATAAATATATTTAATGAATAATACTTCAACTAAATATGAATGTAAGTTCATAAACTGTGAAAAAAAAATGCAACAATGCAATATTCAGTGTTGACAGCTAGATTTTTTGTGGACATGTTCCATAAATATTGATGTTAAAGATGTATTTTTTTTTGAAGAAATGTTTAGAATTAAGTTCATGAATCCAGATGGATCTCTATTACTATCCTCAAAGAGGGCACTTTAAGTTGATGATTATTTCTATTTGTAGAAGTCTTCATTTATAATTGAATCACTTTGTTTATTTTTCAACAAGTTTTTAGTTATTTTTACATCTTTTTTTCCAAATAGTTCAAGAAAGACCACTACAAATGAGCAATATTTTATACAATTTAATAAATCAAAAACTGATGACATAGTGCTGTATTTTACTGCTTTATCTCTTTTTTTTTCCAAATAAAAATGCTTTATTCTGATTAGGGGGTACTTGAATTAAAAACAATGTTCCCAGGGGGTACATCACTAAAAAAAGGTTGAGAATCGCTGATCTAGCTCTATGCACTCTTGCTCTCTCTGTGTGTGTCACCCCCCCCCCCCCCACCCTCCATCATGGGGAACTGTCTCGTGTCCTCCTTGTCTTCCTCCCTGCAGCCTGCCTTTGTTCCCACGTTACGAGTTGTGTGTCTTGTCTTCCTGCATTCCCTCTAATTCCCTGGCTGCCTCTTGGATCTCAACCTCCCACCTGGACAGAGACCTTTGACGCCTCTATTGCCCCCGACTACCTGCCTGTCTCACGGACCTTCGAACCTGCCTTTCCCCTCTAGGACTTCCGCCTCCTGCTTTACACTCCCGGTAACGCACACCAGTTAATTTCCACACATAGTCACACACCATACATTATTGTATTAGTCACACTCCATTCTCTAGTTTATTAATATTATTAACATTTTCTACCACTTGTCCCTTTTTGGGGTCGCTGGAGCCTATCTCAGCTGCATTCAGGGGGAAGGCGATGTACACCCTGGACAAGTCGCCTTTAGTTATTTGTTATTTACATTTCTATATATATAAATAGAGCTTATACGCCGTATCCTTCTGCATTTACAAATAACAACATTCCTATAATAAATACTGACTCTACTGGCGTCTGGAAAGTAACCCCCCTGCCATAATCGAAGGAACACTGTATAGCTTAAATAATGACAGTTGATTCTTATGTAGAGTTGAGTCTCTAATGGCGGATGACTGAAATAAAATAAATTACGAAATTGGGTACTTTTATAGGCATCGACCGAATTCTGTCGATACTACCGGGTATCGATTAATGTAAAATCAATATCTATGATACCTTTGTTTAATCTGACATTACGGCCCGTTTCAGATGTGGCCGGTTTCAAACACTTGGAGGGTAAACAAGCACTCCAACTACAATCGAAGAGGACTCAGTTGGACTGCTTCTAGGTAATGTTACAATGTTCAATGCCAACAGAGCAAGTATGCCTGATAGAAAATACTCAAGCTTACAGTAGGGCCGCACTTTTGAAAAAACGCTGAATGCTACTGATTAGCATCAGCGATTACACACAGTGATTTCTATACCTTTAAATTTGGTAATGAAAACTACAACTAAGATGAATGTGCCAATCAAACAGCTGATGTGCAATAAGTACAATACTTAGCTTGAACACATTGTAGGGCGCACCAAAAGATACGAATTTCAGCTTAATGGCAAAGACTACTCCCTGACTAGGCAGCACAGGGTAGTTTATACACTACCGCCATCTAACAATTGCAACTGTATGCTAAAACTTACTTTGTAATACTTGCAAATGAGAATCAGAAATGTTAGAAATTAAGTTATTATTAGTTCACTGTTGAATGTTAAATAAAAATACATATTTCATAATCCAACACGTTCGTAATCATCAACACATAAACACACACAAAAGTACAAAAAATCGGTACTGCTGAGTGTCAGTATCACTACCCAGTAAAACATTATTAAATTGCTCCTGGTATGCTTCACGGTGGCAGAGGGGTTAGTGCATCTGCCTCACAATACGAAGGTCCTGCAGTCCTGGGTTCAAATCCAGGCTCGGGATCTTTCTGTGTGGAGTTCGCATGTTCTCCCCGTGAATGTGTGGGTTCCCTCCGGGTACTCCGGCTTCCTCCCACTTCTAAAGACATGCACCTGGGGATAGGTTGATTGGCAACACTAAATTGGCCCTAGTGTGTGAATGTGAGTGTAAATGTTGTCTGTCTATCTGTGTTGGCCCTGCGATGAGGTGGCGACTTGTCCAGGGTGTACCCCGCCTTCCGCCCGATTGTAGCTGAGATAGGCGCCAGCGCCCCCCGCGACCCCGAAAGGGAATAAGCGGTAGAAAATGGAAAAATGGATGCCAAACATACAGTATGCTTATATAACCATGTCCAGAAAACCACCATATGATGACAGTGGCATGAACTGTTTGTATTGAAATGAAGTAATTTTGTCTGAACTTACTTGTGGCACAGCGCCTCATATCAGGTCCCAGCTCCATGCCATCAGGACAGGCACAGGTATATTTGGGCGAGTGGTCTGTGATCTGAGGCGCCTTCAAACAGAGGTACTCACAGCCACCATTAGGTAAAGTGCCCATGTTACAGGTATCAGGGGCTAGGACACACAAACAAAATCAGGTTAAATGAATGTTCCACTTTAGCGTGTATATAAAAATATACACATAATACAGTAAGAGAAACATAACACATCAAATGTTTCAAATCAAATAATGTATCACATAAATGACAGAATTCCACTGACAAGCTGTGTTCATCATTTTCTGAATGTTCAGTCCCTTTCCCTACTCTGTAGCGCAATGCACCATCTCAAAACAACGTTTGGCGGATGAATGCTAGGCTTTGGAAATACCGTAGAGCAGATTTCTCACAGGAAAGGAACATTAAGAATTAAAGATCAGCCCTACTTTGGTCAGTAGCATCAGCATTAAAGTATAATCGGAAACACCAGCAACGCAGAGCGGAGCAGTGAAGGAAGCAACCATGCAGGGGTTCATCAGAGGGTCTTTTGAATATTTGCATTTTAATCATACAAACTTCAGTAGTGCTTTTAGGAGACTTTATTATTAAATTAATAAACAGATACTGCTGAGGACACGCATACATGCAGATACATCTTCATAATGTACAAAACCCCAAATCAGTGAAGCTGCCACGTTGTGTATTCCGTACATAAAAACAGAATACAATGATTTGCAAATCCTTTTCAACTTATATTCAATTGAATAGACTGCAAAGAAAGACATTTAATGTTCAAATTGAGAAACTTAATTTTAGAATTTAATGGCAGCAACGCATTGCAAAAAAGTTGGCACATGGGCATTTTTACCACTGTGTTACATGGCCTTTCCTTTAACAACACTCCGTAAACGTTTGGGAACTGAGGAGACCAATTTTTGAAGCTTTTCAGGTGGACTTCTTTCCCATCCTTGCTTGATGTACAGTTTAAGTTGTTCAAAAGTCCGGGGTCTCCGTTGTGGTATTTTACGCTTCATAATGCGCCACACATTTTCAATGGGAGACAGGTCTGGACTACAGACAGGCCAGTCTAGTACCCGCATTCTTTTATAATGGCGTGTATAGTGGTATAGTATAGTGGCGCAGTAGGAGAGTGGCCGTGCGCAACCCGAGGGTCCCTGGTTCAATTCCCACCTAGTACCAACCTCGTCACGTCCGTTGTGTCCTGAGCAAGACACTTCACCCTTGCTCCTGATGGGTGCTGGTTTGCGCCTTGCATGGCAGCTCCCTCCATCAGTGTGTGAATGTGTGTGTGAATGGGTAAATGTGGAAGTAGTGTCAAAGCGCTTTGAGTACCTTGAAGGTAGAAAAGCGCTATACAAGTACAACCCATTTATAATTTATCATAATGAAGCCATGTTGTTGTAATGCTTGGCATTGTCTTGCTGAAATAAGCAGAGGCGTCCATGATAACATTGCGTGGATGGCAACATATGTTGCTCCAAAACCTGTATGTACCTTTTAGCAATAATAGTGCCCTCACTGATGTGTAAGTTACCCATGCCTTGGGCACTAATACACCCCCATACCATCACAGATGCTGGCTTTTGAACTTTGAACCTATAACAATCTGGATGGTTCTTTTCCTCTTTGGTCCGGAGGACACGACGTCCACAGTTTCCAAAAATTATTTGAAATGTGGGCTCATCAGACCACAGAACACTTTTCCACTTTGTATCAGTCCATCTTAAATGAGCTCGAGCAGCGTTTCTGGGTGTTGTTGATAAATGGCTTTCGCTTTACATAGTAGAGTTTTAACTTGCACTTACAGATGTAGCGACACACTGTAGTTACTGACAGTGGTTTTCTGAAGTGTTCCTGAGCCCATGTGGTGATATCCTTTACACATTGATGTCAACTTTTTACTGCAGTACCGCCCAAAAGATAGAAGGTCCGTAATAACATCGCTTACGTGCAGTGATTTCTCCAGATTCTCTGAACCTTTTGATGATATTACAGAGCATAGATGGTGAAATCTCTAAATTCCTTGCAATAGCTCGTTGAGAAATATTGTTATTAAACTGTTCGACATTTTGCTCATGCATTTGTTCACAAAGTGGTGACCCTCGCCCCATCCTTGTTTGTGAATGACTGAGCATTTAAAGGGGAACATTATTACCAGACCTATGTAAGCGTCAATCTATACCTTGCTGTTGCAGAAAAAAACCCATATATTTTTTTAACCGATTTCCGAACTCTAAATGGGTGAATTTTGGCGAAACAAAAGTCTTTCTATTTATCGCTCTCGGAGCGATGACGTCAGAACGTGATGTGAGAACGTGACGTCACCTAGGTAGTCAATCGACCATTTTGTCAAACACATTATACACATCGAGTCAAATCAGCTCTGTTATTTTCCATTTTTTCGACTGTTTTCCCTACCTTGGAGACATCATGCCTCGTCGGTGTGTTGTCGGAGGGTGTCACAACACGATTAGGGACGGATTCAAATTTATTTACGTAGAATGTGCATCTATTAGCACGGCATCCTAATCTATGCTAACATGCTGTTTACCGGCGATGCTAAGGCAGACATGGCACAGAGATGTATGGATAACCTGCAGATGCATTTCCAAGGATAAAGTCAAAGAAATCACAAAGGTGAGTTTTGTTGATGTTGTTGACTTATGTGCTATTCAGACATATTTGGTTGCGGCATGACTGCCAGCTAATCGATGCTAACATGCTATTTAGACTAGCTGTATGTACAATTTAAACTATATTTACATTCAGCGTTTCCTTCCACCCACATTTAATGCCAAACAAACATTTACCAATCGACAGATTTAAGTTGATCCAGTGTCACAAGATACAAAACTTCCGATCGTTGGTCTGCACATTTTACCGGCGATGCTAAGGCAAACATGGTCGAATAGCGTCAATAGCTATTTGATCATAGCTTCAGTTTCTTCTTCAATTTCGTTTTCGCTATCTGCCTCCACACTCCAACCATCCGTTTCAATACATGCGTAATCTGTTGAATCGCTTAAGCCGCTGAAATCAGAGTCTGAATCCGAGCTAATGTCGCTATATCTTGCTGTGGTAACCGCCACGCTGTTTGTATTGGCATTGCTATGTGACGTCACAGGAAAACAGACAGTGTCTTCGCAGATAGCGAAAATCAGGCACTTTAAAGCTTTTTTTAGGGATATTCCGGGACGGGTAAAATTTGGAAAAAAACTTCAAAAAACAAAATAAGCCACTGGGAACTGATTTTTATTGGTTTTAACCCTTTTGAAATTGTGATAATGTTCCCCTTTAATGGAAGCTGCTTATACACGCAATAATGGCACCCATCTGTTCCCAATTAGCCTGTTCACCTGTGGGATGTTCCAAATAAGTCTTTGATGAGCATTCCTCAACTTTCTCAGTCTGTTTTGCCACTTGTGCCAGCTTTTTTTAATCATGTTGCAGGCATTCCAAATGAACTAATATTTGCAAAAATAAAAACGTTTTCCAGTTTGAACGTTAAGTATCTTGTCTTTGGAGTCTTTTCAATTAAATATAGGTTAAAAAAGATTTGCAAATCATTGTATTTAGTTTTTTATTTACGATTTACACAACGTACCAAATTCACTTGTTTTGGCGTTTACATGTCCAGGGTGTACACCACCTTCCGCCCAATTGTAGCTGAGATAGGCACCAGCGCAACCCGCGACCCCAAAGGGAATAAGCGGCAGAGAATGGATGGATGGATGTACATTTTCTAATCAAGGTCAGCAATTGTAATTTACTGTAAGAATACGCACAGATTAGTAGAGACACGCATAAAATGCTTTAAAGGGGACCTTTTATGATTTTCCTCTTTTCTAACTAATACATGTTGTTGTTTGATACTGGTTTTAAACAATCCGAATGCATCAAATCAAAAGGTTCATGTATTTGGGCGTGAGCTTGCACGCATACCACAAGGAAGTGTTTAAAATGTAGATTAGAAGGATCATAAGTCGCCTTTAAGCCCAGCAGCTGTTGTGTTTAATTGTGTGTTGATGATTTCACACCATGTGTTCAGCTCAGGTGCTGGCAACTGCATGGCTTGAGCGATATGTCTTAGTTACTTGCAGACCGACAGTAGGCTGTTTGTGGTCCTAAACAAGATTTTGTTTGTGGCCCCATTTTGCTCAGGGCTATAGTGCTGACTGAGGCCAGGTGAGTGTTGTAATTGTCGTCCCTTCCCACATCGCACTTGAAAAGCTGACTATGTGAGTTTTACTTATTTTCTTGAGGGATTTCATAGTGATAAAAACCCTATTTAGAAATTCATAAACCATATTTATCATTCTGTAGCAATCCTATTATTCAATTTATGAATAATTTATCCTTCAAAGAAATTCATATACCACGACCAGGCCCATTACCAATTAACAACGATAAACATGGATTTCACTGTATCAAGCCTGATGACCAAAAAGTAGATTTGGTTAGAGAAGCCCGTGTGTGTGCATAAAAGACACAACCAACAACAATGCAAGTCAAGTACACTCATAAATAGATACAGTGGGGCAAAAAAGTATTTAGTCAGCCACCGATTGTGCAAGTTCTCCCACTTAAAATGATGACAGAGGTCTGTAATTTTCATCATAGGTACACTTCAACTGTGAGAGACAGAATTTGAAAAAAAATCCAGGAATTCACATTGTAGGAATTTCAAAGAATTTATTTGTAAATTATGTTGGAAAATAAGTATTTGGCCCCATTCATTCTTTCCTTAACACGGATCAGTCGTCCTGTCCCCTTAGCAGAAAAACAGCCCCAAAGCATGATGTTTCGCCGCACATGCTTCACAGTAGATGTGGTGTTCTTGGGATGCAACTCAGTATTCTTCTTCCTCCAAACACGACGAGTTGAGTTTATACCAAAAAGTTCTATTTTGGTTTCATCTGACCACATGACATTCTTCCAATCCTCTGCTGTATCATCCATGTATCCTTTTTTGTATAAACTCAACTCGTGGTGTTTGGAGGAAGAAGAATACTGAGTTGCATCCCAAGAACACCATACCTACTGTGAAGCATGGGGGTGGAAACATCATGCTTCGGGGCTGTTTTTCTGCTAAGGGGACAGGACGATTGATCCGTGTTAAGGAAAGAATGAATGGGGCCATGTATCGTGAGATTTTGAGCCAAAACCTCCTTCCATCAGTGAGAGCTTTGAATGGTTGACCAAATACTTATTTTCGACCATAATTTACAAATAAATTCTTTAAAAATCCTACAATGGGAATTCTGTCTCTCACAGTTGAAGTGTACCTATGATGAAAATTACAGACCTGTCATCATTTTAAGTGGGATAACTTGCACAATCGGTGGCTGACTAAATACTTTTTTGCCCTACTGTATAGGAAATAATAAAGTATTAATATTTTATACGTCAAGATGTAATGATTTGTATTCACTATGAATAATATGAATAATTACGTATGAGCAATAAACACAAATAATACATTGAAAAACACAACCCTTTTTAATCAAATATGTTCAATAGTCATGTGTTTATATTACAGATAATGCCATCCATCCATCCATTTCCTACCGTTTGTCCCATTCGGGGTTGCTAGAGCTTATCTCAGCTGCATTCGGGCGGAAGGCGGGGTACACCTTGGAGAAGTTGCCACTTCATCACAGGGCCAACACAGATAGACAGACAACATTCACACTAACATTCACCCACTAGGACCAATTTAGTGTTGCCAATCAACCTATCCCCAGGTGCATGTCTTTGGAGGTGGGAGGAAACCGGAGTACTCGGAGGGAACCCACGCAGTCACGGGGGGAACATGCAAACTCCACAAAGAAAGATCCTGAGCCCAGGGTTGAACCCAGGACAACTCAGGACCTTTGTATTGTGAGGCACATGCACTAACCCCTGTCACACCGTGCTGCCCTCCAGATAATGTATAAAGTTAATTTGAAATGATAAAACAATATGTTGATAGGGCCAAAGGGGAAAAAAAGTGTTCGATTTCTCCTACCGCAGTGATGCCAGTTCAAAACTGATACGCCACTTTTGCATTCATCGAAAAAGTAAACAAAGCACAATACATAAACTAAGAAGAAAAAACAAATTATCTTACCTTAACACCTATCTTTAAGGAAAAGGTTTGGCCAAAAAACAACAGTTCGGCACTTTTAGAAATACATTTATGAATCCGTCACAGTTTGGGCGTTTGAAACAATGCTATATTCGATATTATCCTTGTAGGCTTTTGACTGAAAACAGCCATCATGTTGTTAAACCATCCATCCATTTTCTACAGCTTCTCCCTATACCTGCAGAGCATGACAGCAACAATCATGATCAGCTACTAAAGTGACCAGTCGCCATAATCTAGTTGTTGCGTTAACAACCACAAAGAGTGTTTATGCCAGGGGCCAGCCTGCCCTGCTTACAGTGGGGCAAAAAAAGTATTTAGTCAGCCACCGATTGTGCAAGGTCTCCCACTTAAAATGAGAACAGAGGTCTGTAATTTTCATCATAGGTACACTTCAACTGTGAGAGACAGAATGTGAAAAAAAAATCCAGGACTTCACATTGTAGGAATTTTAAAGAATGTATTTGTAAATTATGGTGGACAAGTTGAGTTTATACCAAAAAGTTCTATTTTGGTTTCATCTGACCACATGGCATTCTCCCAATCCTCTGCCGTATCATCCATGTATCCATTTTGGTATAAACTCAACTCGTCGTGTTTGGAGGAAGAAGAATACTGAGTTGCATCCCAAGAACACCATACCTACTGTGAAGCATGGGGGTGGAAACATCATGCTTTGCGGCCGTTTTTCTGCTAAGGGGTCAGGACGATTGATCCGTGTTAAGGAAAGAATGAATGGGGCCGTGTATCGTGAGATTTTGAGCCCAAACCTCCTTCCATCAGTGAGAGCTTTGAATGGTTGACCAAATACTTATTTTCCACCATAATTTACAAATAAATTCTTTAAAATTCCTACAATGTGAATTCCTGGATTGTTTTTTTTCACATTCTGTCTCTCACAGTTGAAGTGTACCTATGATGAAAATTACACACTTCTGTCATCATTTTAAGTGGGAGAACTTGCACAATCGGTGGCTGACTAAATACTTTTTTGCCCCACTGTACATGTCACTAATAAACTGTGTTTTGATTTTGTTCTCGATAGACAGAACCATAACTGACCACAGTATTTACGATATATAACCTGAAAAAAACGTAACTGGGTTATACTTGTATACAGAGGTGGGTAGTAACGCGCTACATTTACTCCGTTACATCTACTTGAGTAACTTTTGGGATAAATTGTACTTCTAAGAGTAGTTTTTATGCAACATACTATTACTTTTACTTGAGTATATTTATAGAGAAGAAACGCTACTTTTACTCCGTTCCATTTATATACATTCAGTTCGCTACTCGCTACTTTTTTTTTTATCGATCTGTTAATGCACGCTTTGTTTGTTTTGATTTTGTCAGACACTCATTCAAAGTAGGAACTACGCAGGCTTGCGTTTCACCAATCAAATGCAGTCACTGGTGACGTTGGACCAATCAAACAGAGCCAGGTGGTCACGTTACCGTCACACGTAGACCCGACATGTTGAAAAACTTATTGGGGTGTTACCAATTAGTGGTCAACTGTACGGAATATGTACTGTACTGTGCAATCTACTAATAAAAGTTTCAATCAATCAACCAATCAACCAATCAATCAAAAGTGTAAAGGAAAAAAGACACTTTTTATTTCAACCGTACTTCCCGTCAAAAGCCTGAAGACTGATCGCACAGTTCCTGTCTTCACAATAAAAGTGCCGCTCCATCGCGCCTGCGCTAACAAAATAAGAGTCTCCGAAAGCCAGCGCAAACAAACTAGCAAGCTACGGAGTTTGCCGTCAATGTATTTCTTGTAAAGTGTATAAAAACGAATATGGAAGCTGGACAAATAAGATGCCAAAAACCAACGACTTTCATGTGGTATTACACAGGAAGGAGGAACTTTTTTTCTCCTCCATTTGAAAACCGGGACGTTATCAGCACTACTGTCTGATTCCAATCAATGCAAGTCATCAGAATCAGGTAATACACCAACTTATATTCTTGTCTTCATTAAAGATAGGAATCTATATGTTAAACATGCATGTATATTCATTAAAACACCTTTAACGTGAACAAAAACCGCAAAATAAATAAATATAAATTATATACTGTATATATAAAGGTATATATATATATTTATATATATATATATATATATATAAATATATATATATATATATATACATGTATATATATATATATATATGATATGTGTGTATGTATATGTATATATGATGTAGATCACCTCGACTTGGTCATTTATTAAGTAATTGATAAACGTTGAAAAACTTATTGGGGTGTTACCATTTAGTGGTCAATTGTACGGAATATGTACTGTACTGCAATCTACTAATACAAGTTTCAATCAATCAATCAATCAATCAATCAATGCCTACTGAGCCTATGGTGCTGTTAAGTTATTGTGGCTCAATTTGCCTTCATTTTTTTTTTTAATTTTAATGTATTATTATTTAATATATTATATTGTTTTAGTTGCTTAAGAGATATTCCTGGCTCTGAATTTGCTCATTGCTATTTTTATGTTTTTGTGCATTATTTGTTGCTGGAATCATTAAACGAACAGGTTACTCATCAGTTACTCAGTACTTGAGTAGTTTTTTCGCAACATACTTTTTACTTTTACTCAAGTAAATATTTGGGTGACTACTCCTTACTTTTACTTGAGTAATAAATCTCTAAAGTAACAGTACTCTTACTTGAGTACAATTTCTGGCTACTCTACCCACCTCTGCTTGTATAGCGCTTTTCCACCTTTTTAAGGAACTCAAAGCGTTTTGACACTATTTCCACATTCACCCATTCACACACACATTCACACACTGATGACGGGAGCTGCCATGCAAGGCGCTAACCAGGGCCCATCAGGAGCAAGGGTGAAGTGTCTTGCTCAAGGACACAATGGACGTGACTAGGATGATAGAAGGTGGGGATAGAACCAGTAACCCTCAGATTGCTCTGCAAACTTCGCCACGCCGTCCCCTGACAACCTGAAAAACCCACACTGATACTTGTTATTCAGTCACTGAATCATAACTTTGCTTGATGATAGAAGATGAAACTCAATGGTTGCGAGATTTAACATGTTGTGCAACTTTGGATTTCAACACTCAAATAAAATATTTACATCCCCAAACCAAGAAGGAAAAAAAACCGCGTTGCTCATGTCATGTAGAGATGCACCAGATATAGGTCAGGCTGTGGTCGTTTCTGCCTCTTATGTGCAGTTTTAGGGAGCAGTGCATTAGAGAATTCATGTGATGTACTTGGAAAAAGCAACATCAGTCACGCGACATTAAAAGCTGGAGACACACCTGGGCCTCGGTTACAGTGTTTCAGTGACTCTACACTTTTACCTTTTCTGCATTGGAACTTGGAAGTGCAGACAAATGGTAAAATAGAAGACAAGGATGCACAGAAACAAAGACAGGAAAGATACTGAAACATGATATAACAACATGCTACAGAAGCTATGATAGCTTCAGTGTCCTAAAAATGTCATCTGTCGTGTCTCCCCACAACTGAAATGTGAAACATAAAAAAATGCCATAACAAAAAAGACAGTTGTACCGATGACTTCAAGGTAAAATCAGAAGCCTTTGACTGAAATATAAGTATTTGCGTGTATTTTGGAATTAGTTCAGACCCGGGCAAAATACGACCCACGGACCTTGCAAGGCCTTTTAAGCTTTTAAATCCAGCCCACAGGACGTTTCCAAATGATTTTTCCTTAAATCTTCAACATCAAAGCTGTAGTAGGATTTGCAAAGCTACTTTCAAATGACTAAGTTTTGAACTATAGAAAGTATTCCAATAGCAACATGCACCTGGGGATAGGCTGATTGGCAACACTAAATTGGCCCAAGTGAGTGTGAATGTTGTCTGTCTATCTGTGTTTGCCCTGTGATGAGGTAGCGGCATGTCCAGGGTGTAACCCGCCTTCCGCTCGAGTGTAGCTGGGGTAGGTAGGCTCCAGGAACAAGCGGTTAAAAATGGATGACTGGAAGGGTTACAGTAGCAAGAAAGACCGTGCTTTTTAGTGACATACAGTACTTTTAATTACGGTTATCACCGGGACTGCGTCACAGCCGCGGCAAGAAGACAAGGCTTGGTGGGTAGGGTATGTTTACAGAGCAGGCAGCAAGAGCTTTAATATATGCCGTGTTTGTCATATCTTTGCTGTGTGTTTAATTGATTGCATGTCGAGGATGTCGTCTGGGAAGTGAACGAGGAACGTTCATATTCTTACAATATTTAGTGTTTAATTGCTCATAATTCATATAATACATCCCACATTCTTTATACACTTACATTCTTGGTGTCTTATTCAATAAAAACTAACATTTTATATGTAGATGTCCGATATTATCGGCTGATAAATGCTTTAAAATGTAATATCGTAAATTATCGGTATCGGTTTTAAAAAAAGGAAAATGTATGACTTTTTAAAATGCCGCTGTGTACAAGGATGTAGGGAGAAGTACAGAGCGCCAATAAACCTTGAAGGCACTGCCTTTGCGTGCCGGCCCAGTCACATAATATCTACGGCTTTTCACACACACAAGTGAATGCAAGGCATACTTTGTCAACAGCCATACAGGTCACACTGAGGGTGGCCGTATAAACAACTTTAAGACTGTTACAAATATGCGCCATACTGTGAACCCACACCAAACAAGAATGACAAACACATTTGGGGAGAACATCCGCACTGTAACACAACATAAACACAACAGAACGAATACCCAGAACCCCTTGCAGCACTAACTCTTCCAGGACGCTACAATATACAACCGACCCCCCACCCCCAACCCCACTCAACTCAACCTCCACATGCTCTCTCCACCATGAATTGATTAACGTGGACCCCGACTTAAACAAGTTGAAAAACTTATTCAGGTGTTACCATTTAGTGGTCAATTGTACGGAATATGTACTGAACTTTGCAATCTACTAATAAAAGTATCAATCAATCAATCAATCTCAGGGAGAGCATGTTCCAAATTCCAAGCTGCTGTTTTTGAGGCATGTTAAAAAAATAATAAATTGGCACTGCCATGTTGGGACTTTTTTCCATAACTTAAGTTGATTTATTTTGGAAAACCTTGTTACATTGTTTAATGCATCCAGCGGGACAACATAACAAAATTAGGCATAATAATGTGTTAATTCCACGACTGTATATATCGGTATCGGTTAATACCAGTATCGGTAATTAAGAGTTGGACAATATCGGATATCGGCAAAAAAGCCATTATCCGACATCTCCAATTTTAGATATACATACCAGTTACTCTCTGTGATTGGAACCATTCATTAAATGACTGTCTTTTGCAAATCCTGTTTAGGGTCACCAGGGCCGCTCCTAGTTAAATTGGAGCCGAAAGCAGAATTTAGTTTTGAGCCCCTTTTGCATTACAATTGTTTTTTTATTTATTTATGTGAAATTATTATTATATACTTCACTTTTTACTTTCTACTTAAAGCTTGAATTTAATTTCATAATGTGACTAAGTGGACAAATCCAAGTTTGACCTGAACTTCTCTGCTTTTACTGATACTTTTTAAAATCTTTGCCTGTATTTCTATTTTCAGTTCTTATTGTGTCTCATTATTTGTTTCTATATGTGACAATGTTTGCATTTTAGCGCTGTCCTCCTGTGTTGGTGAGCCAAAGAAAATGTACCACCGAGCTAGACCATAAGTTAAGTTAAAGTGCCACACAGACACCAGGTGTGGCAAAGTTATTCTCTGCATTTGACCCATCACCCTTGATCACCTACTGGGAGTTGAGGGGAGCAGTGAGCAGCAGCCGTGGCCGCGCCCGGGAATCATTTTGGTGATTTAACCCCCAATTTCAACCCTTGATGCTGAGTGCCAAGCAGGGAGGTAATGGGTCCCAGTTTTATAGTCTTTGGTATGACTCGGCCGGGGTTTGAACTCACAACCTACCGATCTCAGGGCGGACACTCTAACCACTAGGCAACTAGATTTATTGTATTCTAATTAGATATTTTCGTTTTGTAATAAAACAGACAAAACATATTTTTTTCAAAAATAAATTTTTATGTGTGCAAAAAAACATTACAAAAATTATAAACTAGGGTTGTACAGTATTCCAGTACTAGTAAAGTACTGCAGTACTAATGAATCAAAAACGGGTACTATATCGGTAAAATACCGGTTCCCTTTTTTTTAATTTTTGAACGGGCATGACTGAGCGCCGTTGTCACGTCGTGACATCGCTGGTTTTACGGGCAGAGGACAACCACGGAGTACTTACAAGCAGACACAGTGTGTCGACAAAAAAGGGAGAATGGATGCATTTTGGCTTAAAAGTTAACGATAAAACTATCACACTGAAATGCCTCTCTACAAGACGTGGTTCAAAACATGGCTAGCTCGCTAGCGGCTAACGTCAATCCGCAGTCGGCAGTGTTTTAGCTACTTTTAAATCACTAATCCTTGCCTCCATGGAGACTAACAAAGTTTCTTACAAGTATCGTCCTTGCAGGACGAGGAATAGCTAAACATGCTTCACTACACACTGTAGGAGGATAGAACAGCTCTCTGGCGTCATCGCTAACAAACACTAGCGCTCCTCAATGTAAACAAATGCCATGGGTGGACCTACACCTGACATCCACTGTAATGATACCAAGTAAAAGAGCGTATCTAGTCGACATGACAATGATTACATCTATATCTAGTCGACATGACAATGATTACATCTATATTTTTTATCACTGATACGATTGTATATACGGCGGATACTGCCCTCCAAAATAGTTTCTCTCGTTTTGAGGAAATAACATTAGAGGAATTGTTACAACGTGTAAATGGAATAAAACAGACATGCTTACTTGACCCTCTTCCTGGGAAACTGATCAAGGAGCTCTTTGTATTATTAGGTCCATCAGTGCTAAATATTATAAACTTATCACTCTCCTCGGGCACTGTTCCCCTAGCATTCAAAAAAGCGGTTATTCATCCTCTTCTTAAAAGACCTAACCTCGATCCTGACCTCATGGTAAACTACCGACCGGTGTTTCACCTTCCCTTTATTTCAAAAATCCTTGAAAAAATTGTTGCGGAGCAGTTAAATGAACACTTAGCGTCTAACAATCTATGTGAAACCTTTCAATCCGGTTTCAGGGCAAATCACTCCACGGAGACAGCCCTCGCAAAAATGACTAATGATCTATTGCTAACGATGGATTCTGATGCGTCATCTATGTTGCTGCTCCTCGATCTTAGCGCTGCTTTCGATACCGTCGATCATAATATTTTATTAGAACGTATCAAAACACGAATTGGTATGTCAGACTTAGCCCTGTCTTGGTTTAACTCTTATCTTACTGATAGGATGCAGTGTGTCTCCCATAACAATGTGACCTCGGACTACGTTAAGGTAACGTGTGGAGTTCCCCAGGGTTCGGTCCTTGGCCCTGCACTCTTCAGCATCTACATGCTGCCGCTAGGTGACATCATACGCAAATACGGTGTTAGCTTTCACTGTTATGCTGATGACACCCAACTCTACATGCCCCTAAAGCTGACCAACACGCCGGATTGTAGTCAGCTGGAGGCGTGTCTTAATGAAATTAAACAATGGATGTCCGCTAACTTTTTGCAACTCAACGGCAAAAAAACGGAAATGCTGATTATCGGTCCTGCTAGACACCAAACTCTATTTAATAATACAACTCTAACATTTGACAACCAAACAATTAAACAAGGCGACACGGTAAAGAATCTGGGTATTATCTTCGACCCAACTCTCTCCTTTGAGGCACACATTAAAAGTGTTACTAAAACGGCCTTCTTTCATCTCCGTAATATCGCTAAAATTCGCTCCATTCTGTCCACTAAAGACGCTGAGATCATTATCCATGCGTTTGTTACGTCTCGCCTCGACTACTGTAACGTATTATTTTCGGGTCTCCCCATGTCTAGCATTAAAAGATTACAGTTGGTACAAAATGCGGCTGCTAGACTTTTGACAAGAACAAGAAAGTTTGATCACATTACGCCTGTACTGGCTCACCTGCACTGACTTCCTGTGCACTTAAGATGTGACTTTAAGGTTTTACTACTTACGTATAAAATACTACACGGTCTAGCTCCATCCTATCTTACCGATTGTATTGTACCATATGTCCCGGCAAGAAATCTGCGTTCAAAGGACTCCGGCTTGTTAGTGATTCCCAAAGCCCAAAAAAAGTCTGCGAGCTATAGAGCGTTTTCCGTTCGGGCTCCAGTACTCTGGAATGCCCTCCCGGTAACAGTTCGAGATGCTACCTCAGTAGAAGCATTTAAGTCTCACCTTAAAACTCATCTGTATACTCTAGCCTTTAAATAGACTCCCTTTTTAGACCAGTTGATCTGCCGTTTCTTTTCTTTTTCTTCTATGTCCCACTCTACCTTGTGGAGGGGGTCCGGTCCGATCCGGTGGCCATGTACTGCTTGCCTGTGTATCGGCTGGGGACATCTCTGCGCTGCTGATCCGCCTCCGCTTGGGATGGTTTCCTGCTGGCTCCGCTGTGAACGGGACTCTCGCTGCTGTGTTGGATCCGCTTTGGACTGGACTCTCGCTACTGTGTTGGATCCATTGTGGATTGAACTTTCACAGTATCATGTTAGACCCGCTCGACATCCATTGCTTTCCTCCTCTCTAAGGTTCTCATAGTCATCATTGTCACCGACGTCCCACTGGGTCATTATTGTCACCGATGTCCCACTGGGTGTGAGTTTTCCTTGCCCTTATGTGGGCTTACCGAGGATGTCGTGGTGGTTTGTGCAGCCCTTTGAGACACTAGTGATTTAGGGCTATATAAGTAAACATTGATTGATTGATTGATTGATCGTCACAAAACTTTTTTACTTTTTAAAAATGTATGTTATGCTTATAAACCCAAGGAATATCTCCAATGTAAGATCCTAGAACTACTTGGGGCGGTATAGCTCGGTTGGTATAATGTCGGCCGTGCCAGCAGCTTGTGGGTTGCAGGTTCGATTCCCGCTTCCGCCATCCTAGTTGTGTCCTTGGGCAAGACACTTTACCCACCTGCTCCCAGTGCCACCCACACTGGTTTAAATGTAACTTAGATATTGGGTTTCACAATTCACTTGGTATCAGGTCGAGACCTAAATTTGTGGTATCATCCAAAACATATGTAAAATATTCAAACAACAAAATAATAGGTTTTTGTTTTTTTTACATTTTACCAGAAGTGTAGATGGAACGTATTAAAATGAAAAATAACCAACAGTAAATGAACAAGTAGATTAATAATCATTTTTTACAGCTTGTTTCTCATTATTTTAAAAAAAAATAATAAAATGGGCAATGACTCAATATGTTACTGCATATGTCAGCAGCCAAATAATTAGCCTTTGTTTGCTTACTTACTACTAAAAGACAAATTGTCTAGTATGTTCATTATTTAATTTAAGGCCAAACTTCTTCTTTGGTTGCAATAACATTTAATGTATCATAAGATTTTTTGTTAAAATAAAGCCAATAATACCATTTTTGTGGTCCCCTTTGTTTAGAAAGGTATCAAAAAGCTTTGAAGAGCATTGAAATACCTTGAAATACATTCTGGTCCCGGTATTAAAATACTGGTATCGGGACAACCTTACTATAAACAATATTTGCATACAGTCCTCTCACATCTTTGGCCCGGATTTGGTCCCAGTATAGCAGTTTTCTGGCCCAGCACTAACACTCTGCACCACATATATTTGTAGTGAAAGTTAATTTTATTCATTAATTGACATTTTACACGCGCTTCTTGGGGGTCACCATGTTTTTGCAAAATAGTTTAGCTAACTGAAAACGGGATGAAAGGTAAAATAAGGAAGGGACAGAATTTAGTTCGGAATAATTTGAGAAAGCTTACGGAGTTAATTTAGTCTTGCCGAACATAGTAGTTGCTTGGCATGCATGTTTAATTGCTGTGATATGTCTTTGAGCAGACGTCTTGGATTTATAATGAGACAGTGCAATTAATTCCCTACTGACGAGAACGCTTTGAGCTTTGATTGAGGGCAGGAAACGAGGCATGAAGATATAAATGCTAATTGTCATATGGTAATGGTGCCATGGTAATTCATAGACAACAGAATGTTTGTAACGAAAATTTTGCGCCCATTTGTTGGAAGAAAAGAAAGCACAGTGGACACACAAATTCGCATGTACAGAAGAGTGTGTTAAAAAGTGTTTGCACAGTGCTAAAATCTAATGCTGTACACAATTTATCCTGAAATAAATTAGAAATATCATATTATACTGAAAAATGTGCACCCATTTGTTGGAAGAAGAGAAAGTACAGTGGACACACAAATACGCATGTAAGCAAGAGTGTGTTAAAAAGTGTGTTCGCACAGTGCTAAAATCTAATACTGTACACGATTTATTCTGAAAGAAATTAGAAATCCATCCGTCCTTCCATTTTTTACCGCTTGTCCCGTTCGGGGTTGCGGGGACTGTGAAATCCATCCATCCATTCCCTACCTCCTATTCCGGTTGGGGTCGTGGGGGGCGCTGGTGCCCATCCCAGCCACAATTGGGCGAAAGGCGGCGTACACCCTGGACAAGTCGCCACCTCATCGCAGGGCCAACACAGATAAACAGACAACATTCACACACTAGGGCCAATTTAGGGTTGCCAATCAACCTATCCCCAGGTGCATGTTTTTGGAAGTGGGACGAAGCCGAAGTACCCAGAGGGAACTCACACAGTCACGGGGAGAACATGCAAACTCCACATAGTAAGATCCCGAGCCCGGGATTGAACCCGGGACTACTCAGGACCTTCGTATTGTGAGGCAGACGCACAAACCCATCTTCCACCGTGCTGCCCTTGTTTGGGACTGTGAAATATCATATTATATTATCATCCCCAGATATGGTCAAAGTATGGCAGCACGGTAGACCAGGGGTTAGTGCATGTGCCTCACAATACGAAGGTCCTGAGTAGTCCTGAGTTCAATCCCGGGCTCGGGATCTTTCTGTGTGGAGTTTGCATGTTCTCTCCGTGACTGCGTGGGTTCCCTCCGGGTACTCCGGCTTCCTACCACCTCCAAAAAAACATGCACCTGGGGATAGATTGATTGGCAACACTAAATTGGCCCTAGTGTGTGAATGTGAGAGTGAATGTTGTCTGTCTATCTGTGTTGGCCCTGCGATGAGGTGGCGACTTGTCCAGGGTGTAAATCGCCTTCCGCCCGAATGCAGCTGAGATAGGCTCCACCACCCCCCGCCACCCCAGAAGGCACAAGCGGTAGAAAATGAATGGATGGATGATCAAAGTAACTCGCCAAGCAAATATTAGCAGAAGGCAATCGTCGCAAACATGAATTATAAATTCATGTAATCATTGTTTGGAAAAAAAAAAGGCCCCGAATTATGTCATATATGCATAGCAAAGCATGGCTGTATGCAGGCCGGCCTACCCTTTGGCTGCCTGCGTTCATGGAACACCACCAGGTCCAGAGGGTTATTGAGGTGCTCAGCTACCTTAGCCACATCATTCCCTGTCAGGCGGTTGGCGCTGTAAATTGCTTCATCCTCCAGGTCGGTCCAGTATATGCGATCCTAGACAGAGAAGTTATGAAATTAGTGATTTTTTTTATTTGTTTATTTTTTTTTAAATTTGCTGAATTAAAAAATAACTTTTCCACTTTGTCATTATGGCATGTTGTCTGTATAATTCTGAGGACACAAATTAATTCATTTTATTTTAGAATAAGGCTGTAATATAAAATTTCCATGTTTTGTGATCATTGTGTTATGTTACTTCAATACTCCATTAGTTCCTGTTTTTTCACTCCCTTGTTTTGTTTCCATGACAACTCATTGGTTTCACCAGACTCATTTGGACTGACGCACCTGTTTTCAATCATGAAGAGACTATTCAAGCCTGTCTCTTTCTGTTGGTCTTTCTGGTGTCATCACTCTGTTTCATGATTAGTTCACGCTGCTTGTTTCATGCAATTTCTTAGTCCATGCTGCCCTACCCACGTGACCGCAAGTAAGTTTCTGTTTATTAATGCCACAGTTGGTGTCTTTTGTTTCTTGCCCATAGTTTACGTCAAAATGCTAGTTTTGTTTCCAGCGTTAAGTTTTGTGCCTCCACTGCAAGCGCCGTTTGTTTGTACACGTTTTGTAGTAAAAATTAAAAACCATGTATTTACCTTCACGCCATGTGCCGTCACCTTCCCTTGCATTCCGGGAAAACAAACTACACCATAGTGCCCGTTCTGACAAAAATGCAAAAACTAAGAAGAGCTGTGAATACTTTCTGAATGTACCGTAATGGACTGTCAGAAATAGAAATATTATAAATATTGTCTATTTGGCAATATTATATATGGGGCGGTATAGCTCGGTTGGTAGAGTGGCCGTGCCAGCAACTTGAGGGTTGCAGGTTCGATCCCCGCTTCCGCCATCCTAGTCACTGCCGTTGTGTCCTTGGGCAAGACACTTTACCCACCTGCTCCCAGTGCCACCCACACTGGTTTAAATGTAACTTACATATTGGGTTTCACTATGTAAAGCGCTTTGAGTCACTAGTGAAAAAGCACTATATAAATATAATTCACTTCACTTCACATTTTTAGAATTGTATAGCTTCTAGATTACTTAAGGCAGTGGTTCTCAAATGGGGGTACTTGAAGGTATGCCAGGGGGTACGTGACATTTTTTAAAAAATATTCTAAAAATAGCAACAATTCAAAAATCCTTTTTAAATATATTTATTGAATACTACTTCAACAAAATATGAATGTAAGTTCATAAACTGTGAAAAGAAATGCAACAATGCAATATTCAGTGTTGACAGCTAGATTTTTGGGGACATGTTCCATAAATATTGATGTTAAAGATTTCTTTTTTTGTGAAGTAATGTTTGGAATTAAGTTCATGAATCCAGATGGATCTCTATTACAATCCCCAAAGAGGGCACTTTAAGTTGATGATTACTTCGATGTATCACTTTTTAGTTATTTTTATAACTTTTTTTTCCAAATAGTTCAAGAAAGACCACTACAAATGAGCAATATTTTGCACTGTTATACAATTTAATAAATCAGAAACTGATGACATAGTGCTGTATTTTACTTCTTTATCTCTTTTTTTCAACCAAAAATGCTTTGCTCTGATTAGGGGGTACTTGAATTAAACAAATGTTCACAGGGGGTAGAGAACCACTGATTTAAGGAACAGATTAAAACAAATTCAATACATTTTTTTCTTTTCATATTGGGCATACAGTGTATTATCAATGTAGGTCTGATCTGAAACAAACTGGCACTATCCAGAGCACACTTACGGCATGCTAATAAATAGGTTATGTTACCTATATTGCACTTCTGTATCACCCATAAAAGGTGGTTCAGATTATATTTGTCAGCCGCACATGATGTCATGAATGTGAAGTGTCTCCATGGTGACAGCCGGTATAGTACAAGCAAAAACCTCATTTAAATAGGGCGGTCTGCACCACTCTCGCACTTGTATCAATCGCGCACGCAGTCTTAGTAAATCATCCACCACACGCCCACTAAGTGTTGTCACAATTTTTCACTTTGTGCATGCTATTTAGCAATTTTTACTTCGATCTTCGTAGATCAGACCCTAAGTGGTTCTATACTTGCTGGTGTCTTGCTTGTGTATTGAAGTGGTTCCAATTATATATTATATGTATCTCAGGGGGGTTTGCTCATAGCTGTGATCTTCATTCAGTGGACTTAACCTTTCTGCACTGCTTCTAAATTCCACCCTTTTCACTTTACTCACACGACAGCAATGCTGACACGTCAAGAAATAAATATCTATGTTGATATTTCTCAGCGGGCAACTTTCTCTGCTTCCGTCAGCTGAAATTTCATCCTCCTTTTCACTCATTTATCAAATCAAATGATTCAGCCATGCGTTATTACCTTGAAAGCTGCAAATATCAATACAACCCCTTAAAGAATGCACGCACCAGAGCATCTAATTCATTGAACGATCCTTCAGAACATTTCTGACACCGTGTCTGTTCAACTGGTCTATGGTTCCCAAGGCCGTGCTAGTCCATCTAAACGGAAGTATCATCTCACAGGCCTTGATGATTGTCATTCTGTCTCAGATCTGCTTGGTTTCTGGAAGTTTGTGACTGGCACATCTGTCAGCTTGTGGTACCACATGTATTCTATTTCAAGACAGAAACACAAATAAACTTCCATTTAGGATATTTAGGAGGCATCATTTACATGAAATCCTTCTTTGGCTGGACAACAATGATTGATGTTGAGTTGATTACCTCTCACCTTAGTACACGAATGGCTTGACTGACAGGTATGCTCAATTCTCTACGATTATCAAACATGCCACTTAAAGTTGACTCATGGCAGAATGTTTTTTCCCTGATGGTGAATTTCATGCCAAGACATTCTGATCATTATCACAAATTAGGGCCTTTTTTATTATAATTGAATTTATAAAAATATAAATTTTTACTCTGCTGTGTAACGAACATTGCACACAGAGAACCACGCACCAAACAGGCATGTTAGCGAGATATGTTGGTGCCTTGCTCAGAAGCAGACTAGAATCTCACCAACAACTGATGTTACAGTGGGGCAAAAAAGTATTTAGTCAGCCACCGATTGTGCAAGTTCTCCCACTTAAAATGATGACAGAGGTCTGTAATTTTCATCATAGGTACACTTCAAGTGCCAGAGACAGAATGTGAAAAAACAAACAAACAGGAATTCACATTGTAGGAATTTTAAATAATTTATTTGTAAATTATGGTGGAAAATAAGTATTTGGTCAACCATTCAAAGCTCTCACTGATGGAAGGAGGTTTTGGCTCAAAATCTCAGGATACATGGCCCCATTCATTCTTTCCTCAACACGGATCAATCGTCCCGTCCCCTTAGCAGAAAAAACAGCCCCAAAGCATGATGTTTCCACCCCCATGCTTCACAGTAGGTATGGTGTTCTTGGGATGGAACTCAGTATTCTTCTTCCTCCAAACACGACGAGGTGAGTTTATACCAAAATGGATACATGGATGATACAGCAGAGGATTGGGAGAATGTCATGTGGTCAGATGAAACCAAAATAGAACTTTTTGGTACAAACTCAACTCGTCGTGTTTGGAGGAAGAAGAATACTGAGTTGCATCCCAAGAACACCATACCTACTGTGAAGCATGGGGGTGGAAACATCATGCTTTGGAGCTGTTTTTTCTACTAAGGGGACAGGACAATTGATCCGTGTTAAGGAAAGAATGAATGGGGCCATGTATCGTGAGATTTTTTCACTGTGCTTGAAAAAATATACAATAATCAAATGCTAAGCAATTGTGTAATATTATCACGAGGCGAATCCTTACACATTTATAGTCATGTATTATTCTCTGTTACATGCGGCCCTCTAAGAGGAGCCATAACTGCGATGTGGCCCTCAATGTAGATAGTACTTTTTGATTTTGGGGGACGGTGTGGCGCGGTTGGTAGAGTGGCTGGATCTGAGTTTTCCTTGCCCTTATGTGGGCCTACCGAGGATGTCGTAGTGGTTTGTGTTGTGGATTGTGCAGCCCTTTGAGACACTAGTGATTTAGGGCTATATACATAAACATTGATTGATTGACTTCACCCTTGCTCCTGATAGGTCATGGTTAGGGCCTTGTAAGGGTGAATGTGGAAATAGTGAATGTGGTGAATGTGGAAATAGTGTCAAAGCACTTTGAGTACCTTGAAGGTAGAAAAGCACTATATAAGTGTAACCCATTTACCATTTTGTTTAGTTATTGTGTACAACTGACTTTGTTTTTCTCAAATAATTTTATGTGATAAAATAATTTGGAACATGTTAACCGTCAATAGCACTCACCATAAATCAATGGAAACATTTATAGTCAATACATGTGATCTGTATCGGCCAGTCTCCCTCATGGATGATCGGATTGTCTATTTTCCCTGCTTTCTTCTGTCTTTTCCCCCTTTACCAAGATCCCCTCCAGTCAATCAGATAGAAGATAAAAAGTACTTCGATGAGAGTGGACATGAGACAAGGGAAAAAAAACAACAACATTATTTTTATATGTTTCTACCATCTAGATTTCCTCAGGGCTTGGTGTGGTGGAAAGGGGTGGACATAACCTGCACAGGTTAATATTTCTCCGCCTGGTTTGTTCAGAGACGGAGGCGTTTTTCAGACACTGTATGCTTCTTCTTTAGAATAAAGAAATATAAAAACCTGATGTCAAAATTAACCCTATGCATCACAAAAAATAAACACATTGAAGACTGTGAAGTCCCAGGCATTTGATGACTACCATATTGATTTGATCTTATTGAGCACAGAGATTACTATTATTATACAAACTACTATGGTAGAGGCTGGCGGCAGTAAATACCTCGTGTACATTCATTATGCATTAGATTATTGTCTTATTCTCACAATTCAGTGTGTTCTTTTGTTTGAGTGTGTAGTTGTTCACATATAGTTGACTTACGTGGACACAGTTCAGTTAAAGTTAAAGTACCAATGATTGTCACACACACACTAGTTGTGGTGAAATGTATCCTTTGCATTTGACCCATCCCCTTGTTCACCCCCTGGGAGGTGAGGGGAGCAGTGGGCAGCAGCCGTCGCCGCGCTCGGGAATCATTTTGTTGATTTAACCCCCAAATCCAACCCTTGATGCTCATTTAACCCCCAATTCCAACCCTTGATGCTGAGTGCCAAGCAGGGAGGTAATGGGTCCCATTTTTACAGTCTTTGCTATGACTCGGCCGTGGTTTGAACTCACAACCTACCGATCTCAGGGCGGACACTAGGCCAGTGGTTCTCAACCTTTTGTCAGAGATGTACCCCCTGTGAAATTTTTTTTCATTCAAGTAAAATAGAAACTCATTTGTATACTCTAGCCTTTAAATAGACTCCCTTTTTAGACCAGTTGATCTGCCGTTTCTTTTCTTTTTCTCCTATGTCCCACTCTCCCTTGTGGAGGGGGTCCGGTCCGATCCAGTGGCCATGTACTGCTCGCCTGTGTATCGGCTGGGGACATCTCTGCGCTGCTGATCCGCCTCCGCTTGGGATGTTTTCCTGCTGGCTCCGCTGTGAACGGGACTCTCGCTGTTGTGTTGGATCCGCTTTGGACTGGACTCTTGCGACTGTGTTGGATCCATTATGGATTGAACTTTCACAGTATCATGTCAGACCTGCCCGACATCCATTGCTTTCCTCCTCTCCAAGGTTCTCATAGTCATCATTGTCACCGACGTCCCACTGGGTGTGAGTTTTCCTTGCCCTTATGTGGGCCTACCGAGGATGTCGTAGTGGTTTGTGCAGCCCTTTGAGACACTAGTGATTTAGGGCTATATAAGTAAACATTGATTGATTGATTGAAGTACCACCTAATCAGAGCAAAACATTTTTGGTTAAAAAAAAAGAGATGAAGTAAAATACAGCACGATGTCATCAGTTTCTGATTTATTAAATTGTATAAGAGTGCAAAATATTGCTCATTTGTAGTGGTCTTTCTTGAACTATTTGGGAAAAAAGATATAAAAATTGTAGTTCTTGGGGATTGTAATAGAGATCCATCTGGATTCATTAAATTCATTCTATGGATTTCTTCACAAAAAAAGAAATCTTTAACATCAATATTTATGAAAAAATCTAGCTGTCAACACTGAATATTGCATTGTTGCAGTTCTTTTCACAGTTTATGAACTTACATTCATATTTTGTTGAAGTATTATTCAATACATATATATATATATATATATATATATATATGATTTTTGCATTGTTGCTATTTTTGGAATATTTTAAAAAAAATCTCACGTACCCCTTGGCATACCTTCAAGTACCCCCAGGGGTACGCGTACCCCCATTTGAGAACCACTGCACTAGGCCACTGAGTGGGTTCATAGACTGAAGGGTAATTATAACCTGAGAATTCTTGCTGCAGGGTCTATTGTAAAATGGAGGGATGGATGACTTCGTGTTACGATCTTAAGTATGATTTTGTGTTTCTAAAACTAACCTTAAATTGAAAGCGTTTATTTTTAATCGAAGTTAAGGCATCATCCAAGCTTCGGTCTATCGGAACATGAACTGCATGCTGAGGGATTTTTAATTTGCTTTATATGTTAAGCAGAACGGTGCAAACACAAAAAGGTGATTAATCATCAGATATGAACCTGGTTGCCTGCAACACTAGTCTCTTCCAAATAGTCCTAGCAGCCAAACACGCACACACCCAGCAGGACATGATGGATGCCAGCTCTTTTCTTTCAATTTTCAAAGTGTGTGCAGCAAAACGAGAAATGAAGAAAGTACTTCCCACTGATCACATTTCACCCCCTCCATCTTCGCTCTGCTCTCTGCACAATTCCTTCTACACCTCCGATGTATTCTTGATTGGTTTTTATTGCTTTAACTTAGTGTCATTTATTCTTCTGGTCAGCCTCTTTTCTTAAAGGCCTTTAAAAGATACCTTTTATGTTTGAATTTATTTCGGGTTTTATTTTCTTGGCCACATTGACTCATCTTCTATTTTTAGTACCACATTTTCTGGACTATAAGCCGCTAATGTTTTTTCCAACGCTTTGAACCCAGCTGCTTAATAAACGGTGTGGCTAATTTATGGACTTTTCTTCGCTAACGGCCTTAATGTTTTGTATTCAACACACAGTTTTCATGAAAACACTAAAAAGGTGTGTTATTGTTTGTGCTATGGCACCATCTTTTGGACACGTTTGCTTACTGCAGGTGATGTGGGTTGATAATGTACTTCCTGGCCCGTGCCATACAAATATATATATACACACACACACAGTATATACCGTATTTTTCGGACTATAAGTCACAGTTTTTTTCATAGTTTGGCCAGGGGAGCGACTTGTGTGTGAAATTATTAACACATTACCGTAAAATATCAAATAATATTATTTAGCTCATTCACGTACGAGACTAGACAGATTGTTTGGTAAACATATAGCATTTTCTATATGTTATGGTTATTTGAATGACTCTTACCATAATATGTTACGTTAACATACCAGTCACCTTCTCAGTCGGTTATTTATGCGTCATATAACGTACACTTATTCAGCCTGTTGTTCACTATTCTTTATTTATTTTAAATAGCCTTTCCAATGTCTATTCTTGGTGTTGGGTTTTATCTAATAAAGTTTTTTTCCTTCTTTATTATGCATTTTTAGCAGGTGCGACTTATACTCCGGAGCAACTTATACTCCGAAAAGTATGGTGTATATATATATATATATATATATATATATATATATATATATATATATATATATATATATATATATATATATATATATATATATATATATATATATATATATATATTAATCCATAGCTTTTCCGACCCAAAGGATTCTTCATTCATCACTCCAAGCAACATTTATAAGTTTTACAATATAACTAAAACTACGCATACTTACTAAACCGTCCCATGTGTGATGTCTGTAGGAGTGTTTTCATGTATATTTGTACACGCTATCGTAATGTAATTAAGCTAGTTTTGTTAGCATTAGCTAATATGCTAACACATTTACGAGTGTCAGTGTTAGTATTATTAACTAACTATGGCATCCTTTATAAAAATGGGACCCATTAGCTCCCTGCTTGGCACTCAGCATCAAGGGTTGGAATTGAGGGTTAAATCACCAAAATGATTCCCGCCGCTGCTGCTCACTTCTCCCCTCACCTCCCAAGGGGTTGAACCAAGGGGTTTGGTCAAAACCAGAGATTAATTTCACCACAAGTGTGTGTGTGTGACTATCAGTGGTATTTTAACTTTAACTTTTTGTATTGTTTCATGTGCAAACAAATGCCTTACACATTTTTTTTTTAAATAAGGTTATATGTCTCTTTTGTTGAGAAGAATTGTTGCACATTTTTGGTTCGCAGGTTAAGGTTTATTTGAGCATAATGTTAGCTGTTCACAAATTCACCAGATCATTGAATTTCAATATTTTTGATTCAATAAAGTGTTTGAATGTTCTCAATCACTGACATTGGGCCTGATTTACTAAGATCCAAATATCACCCGCTAAACAGTAGGTGCAATCTATAAGACGGCATGTACTATTAGTGGGCGTGTTGCGAGCGATTTACTAAAACTGTGTGTGTAATTGAAAAATAGTGCAGACAGCCTTATTTAAATGAGCATTTTGCATGTACTGTACAGGGCATCACCACGGAGACACTCTCCTTTACTGCTAATTCATATTATCATGCGACATTTTGTTCTGTTTTCAAACATGCATGTATCACTTTTATTGGGCAATTTAGAAGCAATTGTGCAGTGCATCAAAAATGAACCCACTTTAGATTTTTTTTTTTTTTTTGGTGAGAGGCTTCAATTACTCCACTTGAAATGCAAACAAATGCACACATTTTTTTTCAATGAAATTAATATTTTCAAATATATATTCTACTGTATGTGAAAGAAACAAACGTCAGTAAAAAAATACTTCAGTTACACCAAAAGGCATCGATTGATGTGTTTTAATCAGCTCTAAATATCCTCTCGTAGCTATAGAATTATAAAAGAATGTTGCTGAATAGACAATATGTCTAATATTTTCTATTTCTGACCGTCCAAAATGTTGTCACACATGTAGGACGGAGTAGTCCTGTCTGTCTTTGCGGTGCAAGCACAGTTATAAGTGTTGAGAGATCACATTGTGTGTGCTAAATAATTATACTTGCATTTTCTCCTTCCAGTATTGTGGCCATTTTGATGATCAGCATATATTTTGTATATTCACGAAGACAGAAATGCAAAACTGATTGCACGCTTTATTCTGCTCACTTAAGAGACACATTCCACTTTGTACAGGTTTGGTAGATCAGCTTTGCTATAAAGTTTGCACATGTTTTCAAAGGCATCATTTCTGTTTTATCTAGTGTTCATCTAGTGTGTGTCATGATCTCATTTCTAATAAAATGTTTTATTATATATTCTAACTTTCAATTTGAATTTTTTTATTTTTATACTTTGTAACATTTTGAGATTTGAACAAATGCGTTACAAATGTAATTCATTATTATTATTAGTATTATTATTTTTGTTGGAAATGAATTCAAACCATAACCAACCATGCATCACTATAGCTCTTGTCTCAAAGGAGGTGTACTGTCATGACTTATTTGGAGTTTTTTTGGTGTTTTTCTGTCTGTAGTGTCTTTGTTCTTGTCTTGCGCTTCTATATTGTTGTTGATGTTGTTGTTGTCATGTCATGTAAGGATGTACTTTGTGGACGCCATCTGCTGCTCCACACGCTGTAAGTTTTTGCTGTCGTCCAGGATTCTGTTTTTGTTTCCTTTGCAGCCAGTTCGGTTTTAGCTTCGTTTTGCATAGCCATCCCTAAGCTTCAATGCCTTTTGTTTATTTTTGGTTCAAGCATTAGATACATTTTTTACCAGCACACTGCCTCTCGCTGTCGTCTGCATATTTTGATCACGACAAACCATGTTCCCGACATCGACAAAGCAATTAGCTACCTGCTGCCGCCTACTGATATGGAAGAGTATTACACAGTTACTCCGCCGATCTCTAGACAGCACAGACACTCAACGACGGCACATATACAGATTATAATTACTGGTTTGCAAAAAATATTTTTACACACTTAGGTAAAATACACATCACACCAGAATATATATTTCACGGTACACTAGTGTGTCGCGGCACAGTGGTTGAAAAACACTGCTCTAACCCACCTTTTTTTAACACAGTTTTTTTTTGTTTGCCCCAATATTTCTACATATTTTAGAAATTAGCCTGATATCATCATACGACATTTTGACTCCTAGTCATATTTTAAGAGATGTCGCACAAAAAATACCAGATTCTTAGCCTCATTTAAATAGTTCTTTACCTCAAAGACTGTGAGGGCAAAGGGGTGACCCAAGTGTTGCTGGGAGGACAGCAGAACCCTGCGGTTGTCTCCATTAAAATCCACACTGGACAGCAGGTGCAGCTTGGAGTCCACCCAGTAGAGACGCCTATTGGACAAGTCTGGAAATATGAAAAAAAATTAGTTATTCATTAGAGGACATCCAAGGAGAAATGAACAAAGAGTAGTGGTGAAAAAGGGGACAAAGTCATTTCCAATGAAAATAAATAGGGTTTATGACTGCAATGGCCAAGTAGCACACCATCAATCTTACTGAAAGCCGAGGCCCGTGCACGAGAAAAACACTGATGTGATTATAATACTGTAATGCCGCTTGACCTCTCTGTATAGGGAGCTAAGGGGGAATATACAGTATGTGTACTTTATACCTGCAAACTGATTAGGCCTGCTGGATGTTTGGGCACGTTCGCTTTTCAATTTTCAGAACTGTTTACTTTAGTACTTACTGCTATGTGGACTCTGTGAGGCTTTGGTGAACTTGACATTTAACAGAATCGTTTCTACCTGATAATATTCTCAGTGTTGGTCTACCTTTTCAGCTCAGTAATTTAAAGAGCTATAATGACTAGATACTGTAGGTGAAGTGAACACATTTGAGTTGGAAATTATATTTTCTCTGGCAAATTTCATCACAAACTGTACTGTACCATGCCAACTTGTCTTTCTTTTGAATAAAAACACAATTGTCACATACAAAAACATGGTGGGGAAAAAGTTCATTAAAAGCCTACTGAAACCCACTACTACCGACCACGCAGTCTGATAGTTTATATATCAATGATGAAATATTAACATTGCAACACATGCCAATACGGCCTTTTTAGTTTACTAAATTGCAATTTTAAATTTCAAAGGTATCCTTTTGAAAACGTCGCGGAATGATGACACTTATGTTGACGCGTGCTTGTGACGTTATTGGTTGGACCGGACATTTCAGCCCAGCACCACTTACGGCTAAAAGTCGTCTCTTTTCATCGCAAAATTACACAGTATTTTGGACATCTGTGTTGCTGAATCTTTTGCAATTTGTTCAATTAATAATGGAGACTATAAAGAAGAATGCTGTTGGTGGAAAGCAGTGGATTGCAGCTGCCTTTAGCAACCGAAACACAGCCGGTGTTTCTTTGTTTGTTGTGAAGCTTTAACACAGAGCGGTCAAGCGAACACGTTTCTCTACCACATGTCAACCAATTGTGATATTAAGTCGGCTCTTACCGGAGACTTGAGTGGATTATGCGAACTCCTCCTGCAGCTGTCACAAAGGCAGCTGTGATCTTGGCTCCTCCATTGGATTCTCTCAGAGACACTGGCATTCACCGCAGCTCTCCGACTCTCAGGTATGACTTTATAATCTCACTAAAACACTATTAACACAATAAGCAGATAGGGGATTTTCCAGAAATATCCTAGTAAATGTGTCTAATAACATCTGAATCAATCTAACTTTCCTCATCCACGAATCTTTCATCCTCGCTCAAAATATTGAGGAAATCGTCGCTTCTCGGTCCGAATAGCTCTTGGTGGCTATGATTATAAACAATGTGAGGATGTGAGGAGCCCTACAACCCGTGACGTCACGTGCACATCGTCTGCTACTTCCGGTAAAGGCAAGGCTTTTTTATTAGCGACCAAAAGTTGGGGACTTTATCGTCGATGTTCTCTACTAAATCCTTTCAGCAAAAATATGGCAATATCACAAAATGATCAAGTATGACACATAGAATGGACCTGCTATCCCCGTTTAAATAAGAAAATCTCATTTCAGTAGGCCTTTAAAAACACATTGCATGAACAGAACCATGTGTTACGTTTTTATGTTGGCGTTGTTGTTTTGGACTCCAGGATGCAGAGCAAGAAAGGCAAAATACTGTGCAGGCAAGAAGTCTATTGAATTGGAAAACACAGGTGGAGCAAAAATCTAGTGCAGCGTGGAAGTGCACAGAGAACAAACACTTGTCAGCCATCATCAGACATCAGACATACTTTATTAATCCCATTCAAGGTCAGACAAACATTACAGGGAGACAGAACAGGATCGCTAACGGGTCTGCCAACTTGCGGCGCCCCTTGTAAAAAAGGTGAGATACATACAGGTAAACAAGTGGGGGGAATGAGAGAAAAACAAGGTGCAATGCAAAAAACAGAGTGATCCGGGACCAGGTGAAACTAAATAAGCTACATTAAATAATGAAAAACAGGTGCACTGGCAGGAAACTGATCTGAATGTGTCAAACGGAGCAAAACAAGAAGTACAACTATCCAACCAGTACAACCCAACTAAGAGCACCAATACAGGAAATGATACAAACACAGGAAAATGGCGAAACAAGGTAACGACTTTCACATGGGATGATGACACCATGGTGATTATGGCTCCAAGAAACCCCTAATAATTATTTATTATTTTAATTACTCTCATTATTTCAAACTTTTCACATACCTACAGTTCATACATGTTTTGACCCAGTGGTTGCTATTCATAGTTATGGAATGTCATGTCTTAAAGGCCTACTGAAATGTGATTTTCTTATTTAAACGGGGATAGAAGGTCCATTCTATGTGTCATACTTGATCATTTCGCGATATTGCCATATTTTTGCTGAAAGGATTTAGTAGAGAACATCCAATATAAAGTTCGCAACTTTTGGTCGCTAACAGAAAAGCCCTGCCTTTACCGGAAGTCGCAGACGATGACGTCACCCGTTGATGGCTCCTCACATCCTCACATTGTTTTTAATGGGAGCCTCCAACACAAAGAGCTATTCGCACCGAGAAAACGACAATTTCCCCGATAATTTGAGCGAGGATGAAAGATTTGTGTTTGAGGATATTGATAGCGACGGACTAGAAAAAATAAATAAATAAATAAAGTTAAAAAAAAAACGACATTACATTGGGACGGATTTAGATGTTTTTAGACACATTTACTAGGATCATTCTGGGAAATTCCTTATCTTTCTATTGTGTTGCTAGTGTTTTAGTGAGTTTAACAATACCTGATCGTCGGAAGGTTATGTCTACGGGTGTCTTGAGGCCAGTGTCTGATGGAAGTCGACGACAGCTGTACGGACGGCACAAGCTCAGCTGATCTCCGGTAAGAAGCGACTTTTTACCAAAATTTTCTCACCGAAAACTGCTGGTTGACATTTGGTCGGGAACCATGCTCGCTTGACCGCTCTGATCCATAGTAAAGTTCCCCTCCGGGAATTTTAAACAAGGAATCACCGTGTGTTTGTGTGGCTAAGGCTAAAGCTTCCCAACTCCATCTTTCTACTTTGACTTCTCCATTTTTAATTGAACAAATTGCAAAAGATTCAGCAACACAGATGTCCAAAATACTGTGTAATTATGCAGTTAAAGCGTACACGTCCGCTTTCCGTGACGTTTTCAACAGGACACTTCGCGGGAAATTTAAAATTGCAATTTAGTAAACTAAAAAGGCCGTATTGGCATGTGTTGCAATGTTAATATTTCATCATTGATGTATAAACTATCAGACTGCGTGGTCGGTAGTAGTGGGTTCCAGTAGGCCTTTAAAGGGGCTGTTTGCAACGTTTATGCAGAGGCCTACAGGGCGCAAACTTTACAGAGTGTTGTAAGCATTGTATCTCGACCTCTTCTTTTCTATCTCCCCCACTTAACTTGCACATGTGTCACAACTGAGCTGAACTGGGCTTTTATTTGGTTCTATTTGCAGTACAGGATGACAATCTATTGTGTTTATAATATGTTCCTATTAACATATGCTATGTATAACCTACTCTATTTATATCCTTTAAAAAATGTATATTCTTGTGCCTTTAATTAATTTATTGCAACACAAATATTTAAGCTGTGATAGAACTGAGGCTCTAATTCTGTATATTCAACACGACTGCAAAGTAACACCAACAACAATATTATTTTTAAATGACAGAATTAATCACACTTGAGAATTACAATCTTTGTATAGGCATCATATTTTACCCATCCTCATTAAATTGTGGTCGGTAAGCGTTGCCGACCTTTACTTTCCTGACTAACCTGATAAGTTTGCCGCTCTATATGAAATCAGAGACTGTAGAAAAACAATCTACCACTGTTCCCAGCTGTATACAGCTCAGAAAAAGAATTAGTTTTCATGAGTATGTCGTGACCTCTCAATTCCACAGAGTGTGGCAACTCAATGACTCTGTTTCTCCACAGGCAAGGGCACTGAGAAACATTTTGCTTCTGCTGCAAAGGGAATTGAAAGCGATAATGGGAGGTATCGACAGAACAGTGCGTCTGGCGTATTAATTCTAAGGTCCATATTTGTTGGCTTAATACAGTGGTTCTCAACCTTTTTTCAGTGATGTACCCCCTGTGAACATTTTTTATTTTTTTGTCCTGTCCAGCTTCTCAGGCAAATCATATAGTTGATGTAGATGCCCATATCGGCTGTTCAGATTTACTTTACAAAAGAAAAGTGTAGGATATTTCTCTTGTTGCCTTATTTGAATTGGACTTTATATTATACACCCCACTAGCAACAAAACGCAGAGTCCCCCTCCGTGCGTCGGTTGAGGTGGGCAGGGTTGGGGGCACGGGGATGTATAATATAGTCAGGAAGAGTCATGGATGCAAAGGATTCTGGGTATTTGTTGTGTTGCGTTTATGTTGTGTTACTGTGTGGGTATTCTCACGAAATGTGTTTGTCATTCTTGTTTGGTGTGGGTTCACAGTGTGCTGCATATTATTCGTAAGAGTGTTAAAGTTGTTTATATCACAACCTTCAGTGTAACTTGCATGGCTGTTGACCAAGTATGCCTTGCAATCTCATATGTGTGCAGATAAAAGCAGCGAAATGCATGCGTCCAGCCGGCACGCAGATAGCATGGCGTGAAGGCGGGCACGATGACATGTTGAAGAGTACGTTAAAAGTAAAGCCATCCCATCACGGCACGCCATCAATATTGTAGTCCCTCAATATTGTAGTCCGAGTGAAGATTGGAGAATGTTAACTAAGAGTGATGTCCGGGAGAGGCAAGAAAATCCGGACCCCCCTCCCAAATAATCGGGGTGGGGGCGGCGATTATGCACCTGAGCCACATCAGAGTGGCCAAAGAGCCGCGGGTTGCTGACCCCTGCCCTAGGGCAACAATGTTGATATATGTTTGATGAAACGTGAAGATTTTTTAAATTCAAGTACCCCCTAATCAGAGCAAAGCATTTTTGGTTAAAAAAAGAGCTAAAGAAGCAAAATACAGCACAATGTCATCAGTTTCTGATTTATGAAATTGTATAACAGTGCAAAACATTGCTCATTTTTAGTGGTCTTTCTTAAACTATTTGGAAAAAAAGATGCAAAAATAACTAAAAACTTGTTGAAAAATAAACAAGTGATTCAATTATAAATAAATATTTCTACACATAGAAGTAATCATCAACTTAAAGTGCCCTCTTTGGGGATTGTAATAGAGATCCATCTGGATTCATGAACTTAATTCTAAACATTTCTTCACAAAAAAAATAAATCTTTAACATCAATATTTATGGAACATGTCCACAAAAAATCTAGCTGTCAACACTGAATATTGCAGTGTTGTATTCCTTTTCACAGTTTATGAACATACATTCATATTTTGTTTAAGTATTATCCATCCATCCATTTCCTACCGCTTATTCCCTTTTGGGGTCGCAGGGGGTGCTGCCGCCTATCTCAGCTACAATCGGGCGGAAGGCGGGGAACACCCTGGACAAGTCGCCACATCATCGCAGGGCCAACACATTATTCAATAAATATATTTATAAAAGATGTTTGAATTGGCAGGCCCAAGCGCATTGTGAGGGTCTGCTGGGAACGTCTGGCAGAGTCTCCTGTCAGAGAGAGTTTCAATTCACACCTCCGGGAGAACTTTGAACATGTCACGAGGGAGGTGCGGGACATTGAGTCCGAGTGGACCATGTTCCGAACCTCTATTGTCGAGGCGGCTGATTGGAGCTGTGGCCGCAAGGTTGTTGGTGCCTGTCGTGGCGGTAATCCCAGAACCCGTTGGTGGACACCAGCAGTGAGGGATGCCGTCAAGCTGAAGAAGGAGTCCTATCGGGTTCTTTTGGCTCATAGGACTCCGGAGGCAGTGGACGGGTACCGACGGGCCAAGCGGTGTGCAGCTTTAGCGGTCGCGGAGGCAAAAACTCGGACATGGGAAGAGTTCGGGGAAGCCATGGAAAACGACTTCCGGACGGCTTCGAAGCGATTCTGGACCACCATACGGCGCCTCAGGAAGGGGAAGCAGTGCACTATCAACACCGTGTATGGTGCGGATGGTGTTCTGCTGACTTCGACTGCGGATGTTGTGGATCGGTGGAGGGAATACTTCGAAGACCTCCTCAATCCCACCAACACGTCTTTCTTTGAGGAAGCGGTGCCTGGGGAATCTGTAGTGGACTCTCCTATTTCTGGGGCTGAGGTCGCTGAGGTAGTTAAAAAGCTCCTCGGCGGCAAGGCCCCGGGGGTGGATGAGATCCGCCCGGAGTTCCTTAAGGCTCTGGATGCTGTGGGGCTGTCTTGGTTGACAAGACTCTGCAGCATCGCGTGGACATCGGGGGCGGTACCTCTGGATTGGCAGACCGGGGTGGTGGTCCCTCTCTTTAAGAAGGGGGACCGGAGGGTGTGTTCCAACTATCGTGGGATCACACTCCCGGTAAGGTTTATTCAGGTGTACTGGAGAGGAGGCTTCGCCGGATAGTCGAACCTCGGATTCAGGAGGAACAGTGTGGTTTTCGTCCTGGTCGTGGAACTGTGGACCAGCTCTATACTCTCGGCAGGGTTCTTGAGGGTGCATGGGAGTTTGCCCAACCAGTCTACATGTGCTTTGTGGACTTGGAGAAGGCATTCGACCGTGTCCCTCGGGAAGTCCTGTGGGGAGTGCTCAGAGGGTATGGGGTATCGGAATGTCTTATTGTGGCAGTCCGCTCCCTGTATGATCAGTGTCAGAGCTTGGTCCGCATTGCTGGCAGTAAGTCGGACACGTTTCCAGTGAAGGTTGGACTCCGCCAAGGCTGTCCTTTGTCACCGATTCTGTTCATAACTTTTATGGACAGAATTTCTAGGCGCAGTCAAGGCGTTGAGGGGTTCCGGTTTGGTGGCCACGGGATTAGGTCTCTGCTTTTTGCAGATGATGTGGTCCTGATGGCTTCATCTGGCCGGGATCTTCAGCTCTCACTGGATCGGTTCGCAGCCGAGTGTGAAGCGACTGGAATGAGAATCAGCACCTCCAAGTCCGAGTCCATGGTTCTCGCCCGGAAAAGGGTGGAGTGCCATCTCCGGGTTGGGGAGGAGACCCTGCCCCAAGTGGAGGAGTTCAAGTACCTAGGAGTCTTGTTCACGAGTGGGGGAAGAGTGGATCGTGAGATCGACAGGCGGATCGGTGCGGCGTCTTCAGTAATGCGGACGTTGTATCGATCCGTTGTGGTGAAGAAGGAGCTGAGCCGGAAGGCAAAGCTCTCAATTTACCGGTCGATCTACGTTCCCATCCTCACCTATGGTCATGAGCTTTGGGTCATGACCGAAAGGATAAGATCACGGGTACAAGCGGCCGAAATGAGTTTCCTCCGCCGGGTGGCGGGTCTCTCCCTTAGAGATAGGGTGAGAAGCTCTGCCATCCGGGAGGAGCTCAACGTAAAGCCGCTGCTCCTCCACATCGAGAGGAGCCAGATGAGGTGGTTCGGGCATCTGGTCAGGATGCCACCCGAACGCCTCCCTAGGGATGTGTTTAGGGCACGTCCAGCTGGTAGGAGGCCACGGGGAAGACCCAGGACACGTTGGAAAGACTATGTCTCCCGGCTGGCCTGGGAACGCCTCGGGATCCCCCGGGAAGAGCTAGACGAAGTGGCTGGAGATAGGGAAGTCTGGGCTTCCCTGCTTAGGCTGCTGCCCCCGCGACCCGACCTCGGATAAGCGGAAGATGATGGATGGATGGATGGATGTTTGAATTGTTGCTATTTTTAGAATATTTTTAAAACATCTCATGTACCCCTTGGCATACCTTCAAGTACCCCCAGGGGTACGCGTACCCCCATTTGAGAACCACTGTCTTAATAGATGAGAGCCAGACATGAAGGGAGCTCCAGATGTTTCTTCTCAAAAATCCCACCTCATTTAGACCCTTTCATGGTGTTGACTGCCCTTCAATTATATTGCCAAAGAAACAGACTAATTTCCCCTTCTTAGATTGCCTTGTATTTTTTTTATATTCTCCCTTAAATTCAGTTTAGAGGCTGCATTCCCTTTATGAGGGTCATTGTTGAGCTGGAGCCTACTTTGAACAAAAAGCGATGTACAGTGGAACCTCTATTTACCAACCCCTATTTATACAAACTTTACGATTTATGAACTAGAGACTAACTAAAAATATGCTTTGTTTTAAAGTGCGCAAACATTTCATCCATACAACTTTAACATTTGACAACCAAATAATAAAACAAGGTGACTCGGTAAAAAATCTGGGTATTATCATCGACCGAAATCTCTCCTTTGAGTCACACATTAAAAGCGTTACTAAAACGGCCTTCTTTCATCTCCGTAATATCGCGAAAATTCGCTCCATTTTGTCCACTAAAGACGCAGAGATCATTATCCATGCGTTTGTTACGTCTCGTCTCGATTACTGTAACGTATTATTTTCGGGCCTCCCCATGTCTAGCATTAAAAGATTACAGTTGGTACAAAATGCGGCTGCTAGACTTTTGACAAGAACAAGAAAGTTTGATCATATTACGCCTGTACTGGCTCACCTGCACTGGCTTTCTGTGCACTTAAGATGTGACTTTAAGGTTTTACTACTTACGTATAAAATACTACACGGTCTAGCTCCAGCCTATCTTGCCGATTGTATTGTACCATATGTCCCGGCAAGAAATCTGCGTTCAAAAGACTCCGGCTTATTAGTGATTCCTAGAGCCCAAAAAAAGTCTGCGGGCTATAGAGCGTTTTCCGTTCGGGCTCCAGTACTCTGGAATGCCCTCCAGAGTACAGTTCGAGATGCTACCTCAGTAGAAGCATTTAAGTCTCACCTTAAAACTCATATGTATACTCTAGCCTTTAAATAGACCTCCTTTTTAGACCAGTTGATCTGCCGCTTCTTTTCTTTCTCCTATGTCCCCCCCTCCCTTGTGGAGGAGGTCCGGTCCGATGACCATGGATGAAGTACTGGCTGTCCAGAGTCGAGACCCAGGATGGACCGCTCGTCGGGACCCAGGATGGATCGCTCGCCTGTATTGGTTGGGGACATCTCTACGCTGCTGATCCGCCTCCTCTTGAGATGGTCTCCTGTGGACGGGACTCTCGCTGCTGTCTTGGATCCGCTTGAACTGAATTCTCGCGGCTGTGTTGGAGCCACTATGGATTGAACTTTCACAGTATCATGTTAGACCCGCTCGACATCCATTGCTTTCGGTCCCCTAGAGGGGGGGGGGGGGGGTGGTTGCCCACATCTGAGGTCCTCTCCAAGGTTTCTCATAGTCAGCATTGTCACTGGCGTCCCACTGGATGTGAGTTCTCCCTGCCCACTGGGTGTGAGTTTTCCTTGCCCTTTTGTGGGTTCTTCCGAGGATGTTGTAGTCGTAATGATTTGTGCAGTCCTTTGAGACATTTGTGATTTGGGGCTATATAAATAAACATTGATTGATTGATTGATTGATTGATCCATTGTGTACCTGTAGAGCAACCACTGGCGGCGGGTTTGTTGATCTCCGTCAGCATGGTAAAAATGGTAAATGGGTTGTACTTATATAGCGCTTTTCTACCCCTTTTTAAGGAGCCCAAAGCGCTTTGACAGTATTTCCACATTCACACACACATTTACACACTGACAGCAGGAGCTCTCCATGCAAGGCGCTCACCAGGACCCATCAGGAGCAAGGGTGAAGTTTCTTGCCCAAGGACACAACGGACGTGACTAGGATGGTAGAAGGTGGGAATTGAACCAATAACCCTCAGATTGTTGGCACAGCCACTCTACCGACTTCGCCACGCCGTCCCCTAATAGCTACTTTGTGTGCATTTAAGTGTTTTTTTTACCCTTTTTACAGCATGTTTCTAGTTTTGTTAGCCTAATATGAATCCAAATAAAGCAATGTACAAGCAATGTGTGGTTTGAAACATTCAGAAAGTATCCACAGCGTTGTCAATGCTGCCTTCTCCCACCGCCCCTCCCTTCTGCTGCATGCCAAAAAGATATGTGCACCACAAGTTTAGTGACGATGTGTCTACGTGTCAGCAGGGCAGCTGAAAATGAGGACAGTTCATCTAGTTGTTGTTTTGGCTTTGTTATTAAATAGAAAGTTGAATATATCCCCCCTTGCTATGTTTGGTATACAGTACTGTGGAGAGCTTATTGATTTTTAAGCGAACAAACTTTAACTAAAATATGGACTTTTGTCAAAGCTGGGACACATAAATCATGTTTACATTATTTCTTGAGGAGAAATTTGCTTTAAAATACTAACTTTTTTATTTATGAACCCTGTTCAAAAACGAATTAGGTTTCTAAATCGAGGTTCCACTGTATTATACGCCCTGGACTAAGTCAATCACAGGCCAAGAATAGATAATCAACCATTCACCATACTTGCCAACTTTGAGACCTCCGAATTCGGAAGATTGGGGGTGTGGGGGTTTGAAGTGGGCTGGGTTGCGGTGTGCGAGGCGGGCCGGGGGCGGGGTTAAGGGGGGAAGAGTATATTTATAGCTAGAATTCACTTATTTATTTGCACATATACACACACATAACACTCCTCTCTACTCATTGTTGTATTTGAAAGTGCAATGCTTTGCAGCCAGTAGCAAAGCCTTTGAAGGAGCATAGGTATGGGCAGCATCTGTGACATTTAATTTGCAGGAAAGGAGTGAGTTTAGGGTTGAATTGTCCAACCTCGTTCTATGCTCTGTCACTATCTTTTTTTGGACATTACTACTTGCCGTAGTTTTGAAGCAATTCATGATGGGATTCCGGATGCTGTGTGTCAGTGTGTTAACTTGCCGGCCGGAATAAACACACGCTGAGAAATAGCTCCGTGCCTGCCTACTTTATTCGGTTATAGATAAATTTATAGATAGCGGAGACATATATAATAGTCTCCTTCTTGTTGTGTGTGCAGTTATGCACTCTCCAAAAGCCGTAGATGTTATAACGTGACTGTTTATATGGAGGAAAAGTGGACGTGACAACCACACTCAGGTCCGGCTGGAAATCGGGAGAAATTCGGGTAATTGGTTGTCCCGGCAGATTTTCGGGAGAGGCACTGAAATTCGTGAGTCTCCCGGAAAATTCGGGAGTGTTGGCAAGTATGCCATTCACCATTCAGTCTCCAGTTAACCTAACATGCATGGATTTGTGATGTAGGAGGAACACCCCAAGAAAACCCAAGCACGTCAACCCCACAAAGACATGACCAAGAATGGATTCCAACCTTCAATCTCCTGACTGTGAGAATGAAATCCATTCCTATTCACGTTTTCTGCAATTTTTTACCTAGGGTTATTCCATTTGGCCATTCGATGTGCTCAGACACCAGAACCTGTCGATCCACTCCATTCATCCCGGCTTTTTCAATCTTCGCCTGATCTCCCCAGTCGGACCAATACAAAAATCTGTGAAATAATACACAAAAACATTCGTTATTATTTGAACATGTTCATAGAGTACACAAACATCATTCCATCAAGACAGCTTCAGCACCTCTTACAATCTTTTCTGCTGACAGTGTTACACTAATGATAGTTCTGGTTATACACTTCACAAAGAGTGGGAGAATAATATCATTATGACATAATTGCAATAGCTCCATCATATGAGCAAAACATGTCAATGTCTAAGTAAATGGCTTCCCGCGGTGGCATGACACCTAGTCATTACAGCCAGACACTAAAAATACAAAGTTATTGGTCGACTACTTTGCAACTTCCGCTGTTCCTGCAAGACTTAATTATTTTTTTACAAGATTTTAGAGTGTGATTGGGATTTGAAGAACATTTGTGAAGTCATAGGTCACAGTTCTTACATCCATACTTGCTAACCTTGAGACCTCTGATTTCGGGAGGTGTGCGGGGGGGGTGGGGGTGGGGGGGGGGGTGGGGGGTTGAGGTTTGGCGAGGGCCGTGGTTGGGGGCGGGGCGTTGTTAGGGGCGTGGTTAAGAGGGGAGGAGTATATTTACAGCTATCCATCCATCCATTTCCTACCGCTTATTCCCTTTGGGGTCACGGGGGGCGCTGGTGCCTATCTCAGCTACAATGAGGCGGAAGGCCGCGTACACCCTGGACAAGTCGCCACCTCATCACAGTATGTGTAGAAATCTTCATTTATAATTGAATCACTTGTTTATTTTTGTTTTTAGTTATTTTTATATCTTTTTTTCCAAATAGTTCAAGAAAGACCACTACAAATGCGCAATATTTTGCACTGTTATACAATTTAATGAATCAGAAACTGATGACATAGTGCTGTATTTTACTTCTATATCTTTTTTTTTTCAACCAAAAATGCTTTGCTCTGATCAGGGGGTACTTGAATTAAATAAATGTTCACAGGGGATACATCTCTGAAAAAAGGTTGAGAACCACTGCTCTAAAAGCCGTAGATGTTATTGTCACATATGCATGCACAGTAAATGGCAGTATTGTTCTGTTTAAGAGTGTCACAACATTGCTTTTCATGGCAGACGAACTGCTTTACGATAGACGAAAACGTGACTGCTGTTGTTGTGTGTCGTTGCCGCGCTGGGAGGACGTTAATGAGACTGCTTAACAATAAACCCACATAAGAAACCAAGAACTCGCCCGCGAACATTCTACAGTTATAACGTCATTGGGCAGGCACTCTGTTTATATTGTGGGAAAGCGGACGTGAAACCAGGCTGTCGGCACGTCACTCGGGTCCGCATGGAGCTGGAGGGGGCGTGCCCCCCAGCTTCACCTGAATTTCGGGAGATTTTCGGGAGAAAATCTGTCCCGGGAGGTTTTCGGGAGAGGCGCTGAATTTCAGGAGTCTCCCGGAAAATCCGGGAGGGTTGGCAAGTATGCTTACATCTTACTCAATGCAACTGAGGAAAACCTAACCTTATAATAATAATTTTATGTTTGCATTGAAGGACTGGAGCACTTTCAGTACGCTTAAAGTGCTTTGGACTTGCATTTCATGAAAGAAAGGTGCCATTCGAATAATATGTAATCACTATTATCCGTCTATATCAACCATGCCATTACTCTCCGCTGTGTATGACACAGAGAGAGTAGAGTGCTGCCATTTGCATATATTTCACACGAGTGTAGAGATAGTGATGGCTTCATGTCAAATATATAAAATGGGGATATATTGTACTTTGTGAGCTGCTAACAGTGGGATGCTGCGCTATTTCCTTTCAAGTTATACTTCTTAAACTAAACTATTGACCTTTTAGGCATGATTTTTATTTTCTAACAGTGATGCACATACATCATAAATAATATATTCATAAATAGGAATGTTTTGATCAATATCTTCGGCCTCCAATCCTGATTCGATTTTTTGGCCTTTGATTTTGACTCGAAATCCGATATGACAATGGTTTATGGTTTGAGTTTATTTCGAAAATGTATACAATTAAAACATGGTTCTTCACGATTTTCAGTTTCTTTCTTCAACAAGTAGGAAGAAGCAGAGCAGAGCTTATTTAATTAGCCCTTTTCCATTTTATAGCAATTGCAACACTTTAGTTCACTTCCTGTTCTCAATTTGTTCACACTCTACTCCATAAATTATCCAATTCTAAAAATAAACAGTGAAGTAAGTTGTATTTTATATAGTGAGATGAATAAGATTATCAATAAGTTCAAAATGTTTATCATGATTCTTTTTCTCTGTACTTTGTAAACTCTTTGAGGTCGAACAGTTTCTTAAACGAATTTATATTAGTACATTGTTTGATTTCTTAACGTAATCAATTCCATAATTTAATTCTATATACTGATATACTAAAGGTTGCAAGTGTTGTACGTACGTGCATAACAATCGTTTAAGTTCCATTTTTCTTATTAGTAGTTTATAGAACTGAAAGTGTTTAATAGCAGGTAACCAAAGTAAACATAATAAAACATATATAAAGTGTATCGTATTAAAAAGTATAGCATTGGTGTAAATTAGAAAACGTGTTGAAATTGTGGTATTGAATGCTACATACATTTTTTTTTCAACAATACAGAGTGAATAAACAAAAGCAAAAACTACTGTTGTCTCCCATTTATATGTATCTAGAAACTTACTCCCTGAGTTTGTAAACTTGTCTGTAAATTGTTTGTAATCCACCCATCCAGCCATTTTCTACCACCTGTCCCTTTCGGGGTAATAAGAACAAAAAAATAATATTATTAATCAAATTCCTTCAGTATAATTTTTATACTGATACTATACTAGGTACCGATAATATCGACATTCGGATCGGTCAGTCCTATCTTAAATTGAGAATGTAGTCGATAGCTTCTTGTGTCTCGTCCTGCTCTGTGAGTGTGTAGCATGCTTAGCCATTCCTTGTCCTCTTGTCCTTCAGTCATAGTTTTATACTTGGAAGACCTTCCTGGAATTCATGCAACTCTTGCACGTGTGTAACAACTTATCCGGAAATGCAATTGTGTCACTCCCGAGCGTGCATCCCTTTTGAAGAATACACAAACCCTGTTTCCATATGAGTTGGGAAATTGTGTTAGATGTAAATATAAACGGAATACAATGATTTGCAAATCCTTTTCAACCCTTATTCAATTGAATGCACTACAAAGACAAAATATTTGACGTTCAAACTCATAAACTTTATTTTGTTTTTGCAAATAATAATTAACTTAGAATTTCATGGCTGCAACATGTGCCACAGTAGTTGGGAAAGGACATGTTCACCACTGTGTTACATCACTTTTTCTTTTAACAACACTCAAAAAACCTTTGGGAACTGAGGAAACTAATTGTTGAAACTTTGAAAGTGGAATTCTTTCCCATTCTTGTTTTATGTAGAGCTTCAGTCGTTCAACAGTCAAGGGTCTCCGCTGTCGTATTTTAGGCTTCATAATGGCGCCACACATTTTCGATGGGAGACCGGTCTGGACTGCAGGCGGGCCAGGAAAGTACCCGCACTCTTTTTTTATGAAGCCATGCTGTTGTAACACGTGCTGACGTGGTTTGGCATTGTCTTGCTGAAATAGGCAGGGGCGTCCATGAAAAAGACGGCGCTTAGATGGCAGCATATGTTGTTCCAAAACCTGTATGTACCTTACAGCATTAATGGTGCCTTCACAGATGTGTAAGTTACCCATGCCTTGGGCACTAATGCACCCCCATACCATCACAGATCCTGGCTTTTGAACTTTGTGTTGACAACAGTCTGGATGGTTCGCTTCCCCTTGGGTCCGGATGACACGATGTTGAATATTTCCCAAAAAAATTTGAAACGTGGACTCGTCACACCACAGGACACTTTTCCGCTTTGCATCAGTCCATCTTAGATTATCTCGGGCCCAGAAAAGCCGGCGGCGTTTCTGGATGTTGTTGATAAATGGCTATCGCTTGGCATAGTAGGGCTTTAACTTGCACTTACATATGTAGCGACCAACTGTATTTAGTGACAGTGGTTTTCTGAAGTGTTCCTGAGCCCATGTGGTGAGATCCTTTAGAGATTGATGTCGCTTTTTGATACATTGCCGTCTGAGGGGATCGAAGGTCACAGTCATTCAATGTTGGTTTCCGGCCATGCCGCTTACATGGAGTGATTTCTTCAGATTCTCTGAACCTTTTGATGATATTATGGACCGTAGATGTTGAAATCCCTAAATCTCTTGCCATTGCACTTTGAGAAACGTTTTTCTTAAACTGTTAGACTATTTGCTCACGCAATTGTGGACAAAGGGGTGTACCTCGCCCCATCCTTTCTTGTGAAAGACTGAGCATTTTTTGGGAAGCTGTTTTTATACCCAATCCTGGCACCCACCTGTTCCCAATTAGCCTGCACATCTGTGGGATGTTCCAAATAAGTGTTTCATTAGCATTCCTCAACTTTATCAGTATTTATTGCCACCTTTCCCAACTTCTTCGTCACGTGTTGCTGGCATCAAATTCTAAAGATGATTATTTGCAAAAAAAAAAAAAAAATGTTTTTAAGTTAGAACATTAAATATGTTGTCTTTATAGCATATTCAACTCAATATGGGTTGAAAATGATTTGCAAATCATTGTATTCCGTTTATATTTACATCTAACACAATTTCCCAACTCTTAGGGAAAAAGGGTTTGTAATTCTTAGCCATGTAAACAATGGGACACGGCTGCAGTAAAGAGGTAAATATCGTTTTGGGCACAGACTTAATTTAAATATCAATACCTTTTATTCTGATACAAAATTTGGGAACTGTATCAAACAACTTTAGAGTATACAACACTTCTAAGGCAGGAGAAACAAAGATGTCAGTTCACGGAGCATTACTTGAAAACCCAGGCAACAACACAATTGGCTGACTAAGTTGACTGATAGCCAAATATTTAAGGAACTTGTGTGAGAAGTAAGATTATCTATATGTAGGAATGTCTATGAAAGTTTCTCATCCAGGTCTTTGCGATCGTTTGTATGCCCTGAAATATATAGGCTTTGGCCAAATATGTCAAAGTATCTATGTGGCTTTGAGACGTGTACCTTTACCCTTCAGTGTGTTGTTTTTATGTAAAACTACAAAATCCAACGGAAGGTAAAACTTGGTAATTACAAGAAAACTACTTTGAACAAAAAAGTTTTTACACCTCATCAACACGCTACCTGCACAACCTTACCCTTGATGTGGGTCGACTGTTATGGCCCTGGGCTCGCTCAGCTCCGTGACGATGAGCATTTTCCTCTTGCTGCCATCTCCCGTGGCCACTGATATGCTCTTGTTGCCCGAGTCGGTCCAGTAGATGTTCTTATGAACCCAGTCAACAGCCAGCCCTTCGGGGGAGTGGAGCGCTTCAATCAGCGTCACCTGCTGCGAAGAGTCATTGGCTTTGTTGATGTACGCACTAGGGGAAGTACAAGAAGACAATGTGTTGGTAAGTCAGCAAAGTTATACTTGCAAGACTCAAAATGATTGAGTGCAGGCAACATATGACTACGAACTTGTAGTCTTTGCAGATAATGTCAAGGACACCCAAACCTGACTCCTCTATCACAACCTCATTCTTCCCACCAAACAGCCGCTCACAGAGAGAATTAATCTGTCTACTTCTATCTGCAGCTTACAAATCAACCAGACTTCTTCCCTGTTTTTGTCATTCTCTGCTCAGCGTCTTTTCAATTTATTTGAATCTTTCCTTCTGCCTTCTGCGTGCCGTCTACCTGTTCCCCAGACTCTTATTTTGCCTTGCTTCCTCAACTCTTTCATTTGTGACATGCCTACAGACAAAGCACATTACTTTCCTCTCCACTTGCGTGCTACGAAAAAAGACATCCTTGTTTAAAGGTTGGCAGAGGCAGTGCCCCACTTTACACCCTGTTTGCTCATGTTTACTGGGGAAGAAAGTTGCAGTACTGATACTTTTGAAATTCCTTGCTAATCGAGTATACAGTTACTGTAGACACCAACCCTAACTTTATACCTTAATACAGTGGTTCTCATCCTTTTTTCTTTGATGTACCCCCTGCGAACATTTTTTTAAATAAATTACCCCCTAATCAGAGCAAAGCATTTTTAGTTGAAAAAAAGAGATAAAGAAGTAAAATACAGCACTATGTCATCAGTTTCTGATTTATTAAATTGTATAACAGTGCAAAATATTGCTCATTTGTAGTGGTCTTAATTGAATTATTTGGAAAAAAAGATATACAAATAACTAAAAACTTGTTGAAAAACCAACAAGTGATTCAAATATAAATAAAGATTTCTACACATAGAAGTAATCCTCAACTTAAAGTGCCCTCTTTGGGGATTGTAATAGAGATCCATCTGGATTCATCAACTTCATTCTAAACATTTCTTCACAAAAAAAGACATCTTTAACATCAATATTTATGGAACATGTCCACAAAAAATCTAGCTGTCAACACTGAATATTGCATTGTTGCATTCTTCTCACAGTTTTTAAACTTACATTCATATTTTGTTGAAGTATTTTTCAATAAATATATTTATAAAGGATTTTTGAATTGTTGCTGTTTTTATAAAATGTTTAAAAATCTCACGCACCCCTTGGCCTACCTTCAAGTACGCCCAGGGGTACGCGTACCCCCATTTGCCTTAATAGACTACAGAGGGACCTTGGTTTTCTCATAACCTGGTTTTCACAGTACTCGGTTTTTGTCAGAAAATATTGTCACGTTGTATTTATTTATTGCATTGCACCAGACAAACTAATCTGTTTTCCCGTGTATCATTCTGCAAAATCATGTGCCCAAACCAAGAATATTGGATATATTGGTTCTTTTAAGGGGGTCATATATTTGTACATTTAAAACACTTCCTTGCGGGTTACATAACATGTAATGGTGGTTCTGTGGTCAAGATTTTGCATAGATGTGTCTTCAAGCTGCTTTCTGACCGTCTTTCAAGATGTGCCATTTTGTGGGCAATCTTATTTAAGTACCTCTAATTCGACAGTGTCTTGTTCACCTCAGCCATGTTGTAGTGTTCAGCGCTTCCATATGGAGTCTACTAACAGATATAAGTTCGAACTATATGCTACTTTGTATTAAAAATGGCAACAGCGAGAGCCAGTCTGCCCCACAACAAGATAGAGAAAAAGAAGGAACTTATTGACTCTATAACGTCAGACTACAATGGCTGATTGTATGGAGATATACGCTACTGTCCAAGGACAGGTCAAAAACAACTTGTTTGGAGGAGGTATGGAAATTGCAAATATTTTTGCCATGCCTCCATGGTTTGAATTAAAACTTTCAGGACTTATGCAGAAACCAATCACACAAAAGCAGGTACCATTAGGTAAGAAAAGTTGTGTTTTTTTTTTTTTTGATTGAATGATTGAAACTTTTATTGGTAGATTGCACAGTACAGTACATATTCCGTAAAATTGACCACTAAACGATAACACCCAAATAAGTTTTTCAACTTGTTTAAGTCGGGGTCCACGTTAATCAATTCATGGTACAAATATATATTCTGTCAGCAAAATGCAGTCATCACACAAGTTAATCATCAGATTATATACATTGAATTATTTACATTATTTACAATCCGGGGGGTAGGTTGTGGAGGGGAGTGGGTGGGGAGGGGGGTTAGGTTTGGTTGATATCAGCACTTCAGCCATCAACAATTGCATCATCTGAGAAATCAATCAATCAATCAATCAATGTTTACTTATATAGCCCTAAATCACTAGTGTCTCAAAGGGCTGCACAAACCACTACGACATCCTCGGTAGGCCCACATAAGGGCAAGGAAAAATTCGCACCCAGTGGGACTTCAGTGACAATGATGACTATGAGAACCTTGGAGAGGAGGAAAACAATGGATGTCGAGCGGGTCTAACACGATACTGTGAAAGTTCAATCCATAATGGATCCAACACAGTCGCAAGAAAAAATGGACATTAATATTGTCTAAAACGTCCCTTGATGATTTTTGGCTTTTCAGACATACCGTATTTTTCGGATTATAAATCGCTCCTGGAGTATACGTCAAAACCGGCCAAAATTGCATAATAAAGAAGGAAAAAAATATATACATGTCGCACTGGAGTAAAAGTCGCATTTTGGGGGGAAATTTATTTGATAAAATCCAACACCAAGATTAGACATTTGAAAAGTAATTTAAAATAAATAAAGAATAGTGAACAACAGGCTGAATAAGTGTACGTTATATGACGCATAAATAACCAACTGAGAAGGTGCCTGGTATGTTAATGTAACATATTATGGTAAGAGTCATTCAAATAACTATAACATATAGAACATGCTATACGTTTACCAAACAATCTGTCACTCCTAATCGATAATTCCCATGAAATCTTCTTCCTCGATGTCGCTTCTAAACAACTCTGCCAACTCCAAAGGTATGCGGCGCTTCCTCTTGTCGTTTTCTGCTGCATATTTCACTACATCCAGCTTGTAATCTGCAGTACATGATTTCCTTTTCGGTGCCATTTTTGTTCAGCCCTTCTCAGTTTTTATAAGTTACCGCCAACGTTGAAATTATCCATTTTAATAGCTACGGCAGTAGCATATAGCAGTTAGCATTCCAAAACCCACAATGCACTTCTGCCATGACCCTCCTTAAATTTTTATTGGTTGACGTGTGTGTGACGATTGCTGACATGTTCTTTGTCTCTTCCGCGAATGAGATAAATAATATTACTTGATATTGTGTAATCTGCAGTACATGATTTCTTTTTCAGTGCCATTTTTGTTCAGCCCTTCTCAGTTTTTATAAGTTACCGCCAACGATGAAATGATCCATTTTAATAGCTACGGCAGTAGCATATAGCATATAGCAGTTAGCATTCCATGACCCACAATGCACTTCTGCCATGACCCTCCCCCGCCAAATTCTTATTGGTTGACGTGTGTGTGACGATTGCTGACATTTTCTTCGTCTCTTCCGCGAATGAGCTAAATAATATTATTTGATATTTTCCGGTAATGTGTTAATAATTTCACACAAAAATCCCTCCGGAATATATGTCGCAACAACTGCAACTTATAGTCCGAAAAATATGGTACAAGTAAAACTGTTACAATGTTGGATACTTTGGTTACTGCCTCAAATCACGAAGTTCATAAATTTTGACGTGAGTTCGCACGCAGTTCTGGATGCCGCCACCCGCAGTGATATGCAATCTTTTTTTAAGATTAGCTACATTATGACGTCACTGTGAGGTGGACATACTTTACATTAAGTCTGAGCTATCAGCCAATGGGAAGAGGAGGAGCTCCTCGGGTTTTATTCTTTCTTGTCAAATGCACTCCGATTTGTTCTGATTCGCTTGCTTTAGAAAGTAAGTAGAAAATGAGAGTTTTGTCTAAACAACATTTTCACATGAGCCTGTTTTGTCAAGATGGACCAGTATGAAATTGGATCATTACTAAATTGGATTAGCTGCAGCTAAACTCAGAGTGGAAAAAGACGGTGATATTATGACTTAGTTTGATGAAACAAAAGATAAGGTAGTATAACGTATTGTTTTCATCCTAGTTTGGCATGTGCACAATAACACCAAAGTGCGATATGCCGTGACATGAATGCTGCTCAAAGAATCTTTTTTTTTATGCAGCTCTGTATTGATCTGAGAAAGGGCAGGTGTTAATTTGACCGGGTGAATCAATATAATGTTTATAAAGATTATGTTTTATTCTGTCTGGAAATACAAAGTGTTGCAGCTTGTCTTCAAGATATATGTTTAAACCCGTATACGTATTTAATTGATATATTATGATACGTTTGGAGAGGGTGGGGCGTGGTTTCATTTGCAATCTTGGAACGCCTACAGAAACGAACATCTTGCAGACATATGCAAAAAGTAGGTCACGAATGTTCTGTGGAGCAAAAGTTACGCAAAATCTAAACCAGGGGTCCCCAAAATTTTTGACTTGGGGGCCGCATTGGGTTAAAACAATTTGGCTGTATAAATATATATTCTTCGCACACTAATAGACTGAAAGCGCGCACTTGCCACACGCTTAATGCACTTTTGGACAATATAATTCACCTGAGAGGGCTAGGAGACACCGAGAGTAACAAGCAGTAGAAAATGGATTAGAAAGGACACATTTTGTCACACCGCAGTGAGGGATGTTTTGTCTTGGTTTCTTCGGTCTTGTGAATTACGTGTTTTAGTTTGAAAAGTAACTCCTCTTGTTTCAGGTCACTTGCACTTCCTTTTGTGTCATCAGTCTGACATCATACCTGATCCCTGATTGTTTCCACCTGTTCCCCATTACCCTCATGTGTCTTATAAGCCCACGCCTCCCTTTGTTCTGTGCCAGATTGTATAATTTTTTTCGTGCCTCTCTAGCATCCTTTCCATGCCTTGCCTCGCCTTGTGTTTGAATACCTTGATCCTGAATTCCTTTGTTGATATTTTGAGTTTTCTTTTTCTCCTCCTCAGCAGAGTGATTTTGTGTTATTTAGTTCTACAGCCGAAGTAGTGAATTTTCAGTTTTTCTTACAGTTCTTCCTTTTTCTCAATTTTTTGAGGTACATTTTTTTGTTAACCTTTTTTTTAGAATAGAGACAGTGTAGAAGTTTCAGAGCCATTCTTTATTCCTCCTGTTGGAGCGTTAATTTGTTTATAATACATTTCATAGAATATACGGCGCAAAGTATAGTTTGTTATTGTTTTTGTGTTTTCCTCCTTTCGGAGTAATTTTCGGTTGTTCCTCTTTTCCGCCGACTAGTTTAGTTATCGCCTATATTGAATTGCCCTGACTCTGGAGGTGAAAGGAAGCTTTTAAAATACAAGCCTGCCATCCTTACTCTGCATTTGACTCCTATATTTTGACCAAGCCTGACAAATTTAAAAAAATAATATAAAAATAATAATAATGATAACTTTTTTTTCTTTTTCTTGGAACTTCCCGTGGGCTGGATTTTGGACGCTGGCGGGCCGCAGATTGGAGACACCCGATCTACACCAAAGGATATGCAATACATATTATCTGGACAACAAGGAAGTGTTTTAAATGTAGATTTAAATCATCACAGGTCCCGTTCACTGTTGGGACATTATCAATAGAGTGCAGAAAGGCAATAATTTATTCATTTTTTTTTTTTTATGTGTGGGTGGTTTATTTATTTATCTCTGTTTTGTGTTAACATTTTTGGGTCTTCACTTTGGGAAGACTATGTCTCCCGGCTGGCCTGGGAACGCCTCGGGATCCCCCGGGAAGAGCTAGACGAAGTGGCTGGGGAGAGGGAAGTCTGGGCTTCCCTGCTTAGGCTGCTGCCCCCGCGACCCAACCTCGGATAAGCGGAAGAAGATGGATGGATGGATGGATGGATGGATGGAGATGGATGGATTTTTGGGTGTCCAGAACGGAATAATTGCCGTTACATTATTTCTTATGCGACAAATTGATTAGGTTTTTGCACAGTTCGTTTTTTATCTGAGCATTTGTCGCAGAATACAGTGAAACCTCCATTTACAAACCCCTCTATATGTGAACATTTTAATTTGCGAACTTTTAGATCAATCTAAATATTCCTCTGTGTGCGAACCATGTCTCAGTGTGCCAATGCTTTACTAAGGCGCCTGCAAGCAAGAAAAAAGGGTGACGGAGCCTTCCATGTCACTTGCAGTGCAGGACAAGTCATGTCCCAACACTCCAGCATATTAAGTGTACCTTTTCATAGTTTTTTTTTTTTACTTTTTTCCATTCTGATGACTCAATAAGAGTCCCAAAAACTCAAAACACCAGCATAAAAAGAAACAACAAATCGCTGTGGTATATGTTTCTTATGGGGAACTCTGCTTCACTTTAAAAACTTTTTGATTTACAACCCATGTCCAAGAACCAATTAGTTTCGCAAATTGAGGTTGCACCGTATAAATACAAAATATACTGAACAAAAATATAAACGCAAGATTTTTGTTTTTGCTCCCATTTTTCATGAGTTAAAAACAAAGATGTTAAACTTTGACTTTTTACACAAAATACCTATTCCTCTCAAATATTGGTCACAAATCTGTCCAAATCAGTGCTAGTGAGTACTTATTCTTTGACAAATAATTAGAGATGTCTGATAATGGCTTTTTTGTCGATACCCAATATTCTGATATTGTCCAACTCTTAATTACCGATTCCAATATCAACCGATACCGATATATACAGTTGTAAAATTAATACATTTTTATGCATAATTTTGTTGCAGGGCCACGCTGGATGCGTTAAACAATGTAACAAGGTTTTCCAAAATAAATCAACTCAAGTTATGGAAAAAAATGCCAACATGGCACTGCCATATTTAATATTGAAGTCACAAAGTGCAATATTTTATTTAAACATCAGCTTGCAATTTGGGACATGCTCACACTGAGAAGGCATGAGGAGGTTGAGGTGGGGGGAGGTAGCGGGTAGCGTATATTGTAGCGTCCTGGAGGAGTTACTGCTGCAAGCGGTTCTGGGTATTTGTTCTGTTGTGTTTATGTTGTCCTACGGTGTAGATGTTCTCCCGAAATGTATTTGTAATTCTTGTTTGGTGTGGGTTCACAGTGTGGTGCATATTTGTAACGGTGTTAAAGTTGTTTATACGGCCACCGTCAGTGTGACCTGTATGGCTGTTGACCAAGTATGCTTGCATTCACTTGTCTGTGTGATAAGCTGTAGATATTATGTGATTGGGCTGGCACGCAAAGGCAGAGCCTTTTGGATTTTTTGACGCTCCGTACTCCTCCCTACATCCGTGTACACAACGGCGTTTTAAAAAGTCATACATTTTACTTTTTGAAACCAATACTGATCATTTCCGATATTACCTTTTAAAGCATTTTTCCACCGATATAATCGGACATCCTTACAAATAATCTATCCCGCCTCACAGGTGTGGCATATCAAGATGCTGATTAAATAGCATGATTATTGCACAGGTGTGCCTTAAGCTGCCCACAATAAAAAGCCACTATGAAATGTGCAGTTTTGCTTTATTTAGGGTCTGGGGGGTTAAGAGCAGTCGGTATCTGGTGTGACCACCATTTGCCTTACGCAAGCCGAAGTGTTGCGTTTATACTTTTGTTCTGTATAGGTATTACTCTATGTTAAAACACTATGTAATGCTATACCTATACATGATCGGTGCCCTGATGTGGGATCGGATCAGAGGATGTCGTTATGGTTTGTTCAGCCTTTTGAGACATTTCTGGTTAAGGGCTACATAGATAATCTGTGATTGATTGATTGATATAAAAGTTTTGTTTTCAGAAAATGTAAGGTCAAAGACAAGAAGAAACATATTAGGTGAAATAACTTTTGAAATTATAACATATTTGTTTAATTCTCTTCATGTTCATTGCTGCAATCCGTCTGTGGTGTATGGTATTTGTGTGCCTGGGCATGTGCACAGATGTGCTTGCATGTGTCAGAACCTGGGTGGAAGTAGTGGGAAGGGACTTTTATCCTCTCAAATGAGCCATATGGTCTCTCTCTAATTTTATTGCCTCAATAATCACGATCATTATTCATCAGCATGCACATACACAGGCACACACGCACACAGCTCCATTGTAAATGTGTGTATATCTGTAGAGGACAAACAACTCCACCTTAACTGTCGGAAGGTGACAAGACCCTCCAGCTGTGACTGACAAAATACACACCTACAAAACCACACCATGCTGACAGAATGGCAGGTTGTGATACCCAGTGGATAAATGAACTCAGTAAAAACAGCATAATATGACAGTATTAAATAACAATATCATTATTGGCTTTCGTCTCCAGGGGCATCGAAGTGTAGGGGTAAGTGGGAATGTTTTACTACGGCCCCAAGCACAAGGGGGCATTGGGCTTTTATTGTTTTTGTTTGAAAGTTTTTTTTCTGCCATTTGAATATGAAAGTTTTCAAAAGATGCCATACATTTTTATATACAATTAATATAGCTGCAAAAGTTTAATATCAAGGTTGCTTGATTTAAATGAACATCTAGGATAGGGGTGGCCAAACTACAGCCCGCGGGCCAAGTGCAGGCCGCCCAAGTCTTCAAACTGGACCATGAGACACCACCAGTCTAATAAAGAATGTTACCAACAGGGGGGAGTTTGCATTGGTTAATTCTGACAATGCTGATGCTGCTATAATATCCCCTCTAATAGACAACATGAGTAATTCAGGTCAATGAGTTTTAATTAACACCACACACAGCATATACCGTATTTCCCGGAGTATGAGTCGCACCTGCCGAAAATGCATAATAAAGAAGGAAAAAACATATAAGTCGCACTGGAGTATAAGTCGCATTTTTTGGGGAGATTTATTTGATAAAATCCAACACCAAGAATAGAAATTTGAAAGGCAATTTAAAATAAATAAAGAATAGTGAACAGCAGGCTGAATAAGTGTACGTTATATGATGCATAAATAACCAACTGAGAAGGTGCCTGGTATGTTAACGTAACATATTATGGTAAGAGTCATTCAAATAACTATAACATATAGAACATGCTATACGTTTACCAAACAATCTGTCACTCCTAATCGCTAAATCCAATAAAATCTTATACGTCTACTCTCTTACGTGAATGAGCTAAATAATATTATTTGATATTTTACGGCAATGTGTTAATAATTTCACACACAAGTCGCTCCTGAGTATAAGTCGCACCCGTGGCCAAACTATGAAAAAAACTGCGACTTATAGTCTGAAAAATACGGTACTTATACAACCCAATGCAAACAACCTTCTCTAATCATGGTTAAAAAAATATATAATAATAATCCAACCAACACAAAATGTCAACAGATATAGTCACACAAAACACAACCTGCTCACTGAACTTTGTGGCCATTATAAAAAAAATTCAAAATTACTCCAAATTAAATCTATTACAAAGCATGATGGGAAAAATGCAAAACACTCTCCACACTTATCCATGTTTGATACATTTTAGCTGATGGAATATTTCTGATTGATTACAAAACTTTAAACAGGTTGTAACAGAAGTAAACTAGGTCGGAGTCAAACTTTCACATACTCTTACTATCCAATTCTATTATCAATTATGTATCCATTATATTATTATCAATAATATTAATAATAATATATACATATATTTCCATCCATCCATCCATCCATTTTCTACCGCTTGTCCCTTTTGGGGTCGCGGGGGGTGCTGGAGCCTATCTCAGCTGCATTCGGGCAGAATGCGGGATGCACCCTGGACAAGTTGCCCATTTAGTTATGTATATATTGGTGTATATACAGTATATGTATATATATATACCAATGTGGCCCCTGATATCAAAAAGTTAGGACACCTTTCGTCTAAGACTACTACACCCCATAATCAAAAATACAAAAGGGTTTGTTTCACTTGGATAGTCCATCCATCAATCCAGCCATTTTCTACCGCTTGTCCCTTTTGGGGTCACGGGAGATCGCTGGAGCCTATCTCAGCTGCATCCGGGCGGAAGGCGGTGTAAATCCTGGACAAGTCACCTCCTCATTGCAGCGCTTGGATAGTAACGAACCCAATTTCGAAGACTTCACTCAACACAGACGTCAAAATGTCATCAAAGCTCACTTCTAAACATTCACACACAGCACCAACATTTTGGATCGATGATGAGGTGATAGAAGAAAGGTAAAAACGGAATAAATCCACGAGTGGCAGTATAGGAGAAGGTTATGTTTACGTTTTACTTTGGCATCTCATTGCCTATAACTGTGGTGCATTCAAAGACCCTCAATTAAAGTTAGAAACAGGTGTCATTAAGTTTTAAAGACACACAGAGACTTAACTCCCAGGAGATGCAGTACCTATACAATCATGATAATAATCATGTATTATGATGTGCTTTGGGTGTCTCTACTTTACACTCTGAAGAAAAGGAAAACTTGACAGATTTATAATCGAATATAGTGAAACACGATTAAAAACAATATATGGTTAACTAAATTCATACTCTGGCCACTTTATATTGAATTCTTTAGCAACAAACTTTTTTAAACAAAACCAAATATTTTAGGGGGGTTATGTAAATATGTTCCAGATATGTTAATCCCAACTTAAAAAAGCAAAAAACCTAATTAAGGTTTTTGTATGTGTTTTAAAAAGCTTGTTTTTAATAAAGCAATACAATAATTTATTTTTAGTGCATGTAAACAAAAGTCTGTGTGGAGTGTCAATGTTGGGTTTAGTGTGGGATGGGGGGCCTTTTAAGAGACTTGTGTATGTGGGCCGATAATTTTGTGCCACGCCTATGTCCGTCCATCCATCCATTTTCTACCGCTTATCCATTATCGCAGGGCCAACACAGACAGACAACATTCACACTCACATTCACACGCTAGGGACCATTTAATGTTGCCAATCAACTTATCCCCAGGTGCATGTCTTTGGAGGTGGGAGGAAACCGGAGTACTCGGAGGGAACCCATGCAGTCACGGGGAGAACATGCAAGCTCCACACGGAAAGATCCCGAGCGCAGGATTGAACCCGGGACCTTCGTATTGTGAGGCAGACGGACTAACCCCTCCCCCTGTGCAGCCCACACCCAAGTCCATTTTTGACAAAAATATTTGCCAAAAGTTGGTCCCGGTATTCATACATGCTGTCTCGGTTATTGTATGGTTAAACATTGCACTTAACAGACTTGTCCATATGCCCGCGTATTCATCCATCCATCCATTTTTCTACCGTTTGTCCCTTTTGGGGTCGCGGGGGGTGCTGGAGTATCATTCCTGGTAATCGAGTGTGGGCACAAGGCCATTGTCTGTACAATTTTGGATACAAAATGAGTGCCAGCACTTTGATAAAGAAGGTGAAAAACACCATTGCTTCAAAAAAAGATCTCCTGGAAATGCACAAAGATGACGTCTGCTTTGCTATGATTTCCCCTCCTCCCTTCACCGTCTTTGCCAACAAGATTCTTCACTAAAGATAAATATAATGTAACATTTTAACTCGTTAATTTCTTTATATAGTCATACTATCATTATTGTTTATAAATATGTTTGCTAATATTTTAGGTGTCTGCAACAGAATAATTGGATATATAATATTTCTAATGTAATGGTCAAACATACATTTTTGATTTCCACTTAGTCACAAACGCTGATGTAGCATTTGTGCTACTTGAAGGGATGTGAAGATTACTGTAATAATGATTAACTGCGGCAAAATTCCCAATGGTTAGTATTAGGGCTGTCCGATAATATTGGACAGCCGATATTATCGGCCGATAAATGGTTTAAAATGTAATATCGGAAATTATCGGGATCGGTTTCAAAATTATCGGTGTCTGTTTCAAAAAGTAAAATGTATGACTTTTTAAAACACCGCTGTGTACACGGACATAGGGAGAAGTACAGAGCGCCAATAAACCTTAAATGCACTGCCTTTGCGTACCGGCCCAGTCACATAATATCTACGGCTTTTCACAGACACACAAGTGAATGCAAGCATACTTAGTCAACAGCCATACAGGTCACACTGAGGGTGGCCGTATAAACGACTTTAACACTTTTACAAATATGCGCCACACTGTGTACCCACACCAGACAAGAATGACAAACACATTTCGGGAGAACATCTGCACCATAACACAACATAAACACAACAAAACAATTCCTCAGAACTCCTTGCATCACTAACTCTTCCGGGACGCTACTATATACACCCCCTGCTAACAGTGTTGCATTGTTTAATGCATCCAGCGGGGTAGTCCAACAAAATTAGGCATTATAATGTGTAAATGACACGACTGTATATATCGGGATCGGTTGATATCGGAATCGGTAATTAAGAGTTGGACAATGTCGGAGTATCGGACATCGGCAAAAAAGCCTTTATCGGACATCTCTAGTTAGTATTGCCATTTTTAATTGCAATTATCGTAAAACCTCGATAGTTTATCACACGGTGATACTGCGCATTTCCTGGAGGAGCACCTTGTGCGCCAATCGCTTTGCTACGTTAAATTCTAACAGGACAATAAACGTCCTTCCCATTAAAAAACACACCTGTTTTGCCTTTAATATTAAGAAACATTCTAATACCTTTACAAATTAAAACAGAAGATAAACATATTGAAATAGTGTGTGAACATTGTCTGTCTATCTGTGTTGGCCCTGCAATGCGGTGGCGACTTGTCCAAGGTGTACCCCGCCTTCCGCTCAAATGCGGCTGGGATAAGCTCCAGCCCCTCCACCCGCCGAAAGGAACAAACGGTAGAACATTGATGGATGGATGAAAACACTCAAATAATAATAGCACTATAATCAATGTTTCTTTTACCAAATAAATTATTATGTGGGTGTTGCTTATATATTTACCGTTAACTAAAATAAAAGATGTCGGTGTGTGTGTATAAGTACTTTTAGAGCACATTCAACAATACTGTGATAATATTAGAGATAACAATAATAATTTTGGTCACAATAACCGTGATATGAAATGTTCATATGTTTACATCCCTAGTTATTATATAATGAGACACAAAATTGCAGTAAGACAGACACAAGGAACTTTAAAGAGACTCTTTTCCCGCTCAATATACAGTTGATGATGTGCCGAGCAGAATTCCGAATAAATGTTCTTTGCAAGCGTAACAATAATGTCAGTTTGAGTCAATACCTGTATATTTTCCGATGATATAGATCACACCAGAACATCTTATTGATGGCCACGTCCACATCCAGCGCCACGGCGTTCTTCAGTGTAGGAACCACTTGTGTGTATTCACTCTTCAGCAGGTCAATGCGACGGATCTCATGGCGGTTGGTGAACATTAAGTATGGACTCTTTCCTGATGGAGTTAATAGAACAGTTACTATGATGGTGAAGAGTGGAGAATCCTAAAACAGCAACCTAAACAAAAAATGCATTCCCGTAGATGACCACCAATTTATACCTTTTGAATACATAAAAAAATACATTGGTATTAGAATGTAATTTCTTTTGTGTTTTGTTTTGTAAAGACATAATGAATGCTACTGAATATGGGTTTGTATCTCCATGTGTAAATAATAAAATCAAACAGTGGACTTGGTTTTCCCTCTTTAAACTCTTAACATACAGTATGTATATTTAATGAAGTGAGTATTAATAAATCATCTAAATAACCCATTAAAAGAAAAATATAGTCCTGACATGGACCCAGAGAAGCTTTTGGCACTACCAAAGCTGCACACTTAATTATTCATGCAATTACCCTGTACTTCAGCAGGGAGAACAAAAAAACAAGTCAGGTGGTCCAAACTTAAAGTAACAAAAGTAGTCAATTTAACAAATACATTGTTTTATTTTGAGAATTTGGGTGTTTCTTTTGACTGAATTAAAGCAGAATGTGTCGGGAGAGTGAAAGGAGAAAAGGAGCTAAACAACTGTTCTATTTTCAGTAAATGTGTTTCTGGGTTGCCCTCCTCAAGTTCATTCATCATTTGTTGGTCACGATAACATTCGTAACATAGGGGATTTGTGTCAGCAGTCTGAAGCTCAGCATGATTCAAGGATTAGGAATGCTATAATCTGTGTTTTATTCTGACTATTCCTATCATCCATGAGTGTGATCTACCGATACCAATACCGAACACAAGTATCAACTGCAAATCGACTAATACAGGGGTCGGGAACCTATTGCTCTCTTGATGAATGCATCTGGCTGTCAGATAAATCTTTGCTGACATTGCTTAACACGATAAGTAATAAATAATTCCGCTGGTAATCACAGTGTTAAAAATAACGTTCAAATTATAAAACAGACCTGGGCAATTATTTTGACTAGAGCAGTGGTTCTCAATGGGGGTACTTAAAGGTATGCCAAGGGGTATGTGAGATTTTTAAAAAATATTCTAAAAATAGTAACAATTCAAAAATCCTTAATAAATAGATTTATTGAATAATACTTCAACAAAATATGAATTTAAGTTCATAAAGTGTGAAAAGAAATGCAACAATGCAATTTTCAGTGTTGACAGCTACATTTTTTGTGGACATGTTCCATAAATATTGATGTTAAAGATGTCTTTTTTTGGGAAGAAATGTTTAGCATTAAGTTCATGAATCCAGATGGATCTCTATTACAATCCCCAAAGAGGGCACTTTAAGTTGATGATTACTTCTATGTGTAGAAATCTTTATTGATAATTGAATCACTTATTTATTTTTCAACAAGTTTTTAGTTATTTTTATTTATTTTTTTCCAAATAGTTGAAGAAAGACCACTACAAATGAGCAATATGTTGCACTGTTATACAATTTAATAAATCAGAAACTGATGACATAGTGCTTTATTTGACTTCTTTATCTCTTTTTTTCAACAAAAATGCTTTGCTCTGATTAGGGGGTACTTGAATGAAAAAAATGTTCACAGGGGGTACATCACTGAAAAAAGGTTGAGAACCACTGGACTAGCGGGCCAAATTTAGAGAAAAAAATGTTTCTGGGGGCGGGTATATCTACAGTATTTTTAGGAAAACTAATACAAAACCTCACAATAAAGTCTGATTGAATGCTAAAAAAGTTCTGACAGACCACCTTAAAAACAGAACGGAATTACATTTTTTTCTATGAACGATAAAACCCTGAATATTGAGAACATATGAACGTCACGCCCCGTCTCAATCGACATATTTTACAATCAAGCCAAATGCAACAAACACAGAGCAATATGAACGTGAAGGGTAAAAAACCCCCCCAAAAAACATCTACAATCTGATAAATGTGATATATCACTATACTTTAGAACTTTCTTGTAAAAATCTCCTTCCACGTCTGTCCCTGACACCCGCCTTTCAGGCTGGCCGCTCTGTAAACACTCTGTGGAAACGCTCCCCACCCACACTGCTTGGTGCCTCGTCTGACCTGCTGTGACGTAGATTACCATAGTAACTAGTAGGGTTGTACGGTATTCGGGTATTAGTATAGTGCCGCGATACTAATGAATCATATTCGGTACCATACCGCCTCTGAAAAGTAGCGGTCCGCCACACCCTAAGATTTTTTGTTAAAATAAAGCCAATGATGCAATTTTTTCTGGTCCCCTTTATTTACAATAGTATCAAAGTACCGAAAAGTATCAAAATAATATTGGTAACAGGACAACACAAGTCACTAAAATATCATTCAAAATTGCAGATTCCAACAATTGAAATATGTTGTATAGTTCCAGACTTTTGGTAATTAGAAAACATCACTGCACATCATAATGGCAGCTACACTTTCCAAATTAAAGATCTAAAAAAAATATTTGGGAATGTCCGGCGGGCCTGATTGAAAAGCTTAACGGGCCGCATGTGGCCCTCGGGCCTTAATTTGCCCAGGTCTGATATAAAACATTCTAATGCCTTTTAATCTATCCATCCGTTTTCTACCATACCTGTTCATACAAGTCGCATTAATGGTAAGAACCATTTGATTTATTATTGGTTAGCTTCAGAATATCAATGCTATTCTGAGACTTATTCTATTCTGGTCTTACTTAAAAATGCACATATTTAGTTGTATTCAGTGTTCGAGAATATTATATGGTTCTCAGGAAAATACATTTTAAAATATTTGGCTTTCATGGCTCTCTCAGCCCAAAAGGTTCCCGACCGCTGGTCTAATATATTTATTGTGAGTACTATTAACAGTTTAACAATATCAAACCCATATTTAAACGTGTTCCTTACTGTCTTTTATTGCAAACAATTATTTTCCAAAAATAAAGTCTGTAGTAGACAGTAACTAAACAAAAGTAAAAACTATTACTGCAATGTTTTTTAACCACAGGTCACGAGCGCTCCCAGAGGGCCGCCCCAAAATATCTTTATAGTACACTTTTCCTCCACTTGTGGCAGTAAAGACAATATTAAACAAACAGAAGTCTGGAGCTAATGTCATAGACGTTTCTTAACCGCAAACATGATGACTAAAGTTCTGACGCTGTATTTTAATTTGCACCAGTTTAGGTGAAAAGCATATTAATTTAGTTTATTTATCATAACAACAAAATTGCATGTACATGTATTTTTCTTCAGTTACCTATGAATCCTTTCTTATGCAGTATCTTGGTTAGTACTTTGTGGGGGGAAGTGCGTCAGCGTGCCTGCAGGAGCAAAGGTCACCGCCTCTGACAATGGTGTCGAAGACGGCGCAGCATTGGCTAGGGGCGGCGCATGTGCGGAACGGCAAGACACAGCTGGCAAGTGATTAGGTTTCACAAGTGGTACGTGTTAATCTAATCATCTGTTGTCTTTAACAGTGAGCGGCCAGCAGAAGAAGGAGAGAGACTGGAGAAAAGCTGCATGAAAAATTGTGCTTGATATATGCATGGAAAAATAAAACTCTGTTAAAACGGCACGCCTGGCTCCTGTGACGTGATATCCGTGGAACGGGTAGGGATCAAATTCCACGTATTTATTTTTACAAACAGTCTGACCTAAGCCTAAGCCTTAATATGTTAAATAATTATCTTTGTGATTAACACATGCCTTTATATCAATTGACAAGGCTGCACACTGCAAGTAGGTTAAATATAATTATTGAATTTAATTAAAATATTGTGCAAAATTACTAAAAAAGTGTTGATATTTGAGTGGCGGAAACATTTTGTGGCTGGTGTGTATGCTGTAAATCAGGTGTCGGGAACCTTTTTGGCTGAGAGAGCCAAGTAGCCAAATATTTTAAAATGTATTTCCGTAAGAGCCATATAATATTTGTTTTAACACTGAATACAACTAAACGTGTGCGTTTTTAAGTAAGACCAACATTTCTAGAGTATACCGGTAATAGGTCTCTTATTCTTTGTAATAACATTGTTATTCTGAAGCTAACTGTGGAGGGGGCGTGGCCTGCAGCGAAGCAGGGTGTTGCCAGGACCGGCCTGGAAATCTGTGACAGGTGTGTAGATGGCCCACTTAGGCCTTGTTATCTAATCACCTGTCGCTCTGTTATAAACAGCAGCCAGGAGGAGAGACGGGGTTGGGGCTGGAGCCAGAGCGCGAGTGGGGACGAAAGAGAAAAAGACAATTGTTGGAAAGCAACTGAGAGACTTATTGAAAAATGAAACAATATTGTAACCCTAAAACAGGTTCTCATGTCGGTGCTTGGTGGTCTGAAGAACCCCCAGGAGGGCAAGCCCCACACTAACCAATAATAAATAAATTACTTCTTACCATTAAAGGCCTACTGAAATGAGATTTTCTTATTCAAACGGGGATAGCAGGTCCATTCTATGTGTCATACTTGATCATTTCGCGATATTGCCATATTTTTGCTGAAATTATTTAGTAGGGAACATAGACGATAAAGTTCGCAACTTTTGGTCGCTAACAGAAAAGCCCAGCCTTTACCGGAAGTCGCAGACGATGACGTCACCCGTTGATGGCTCCTCACGTCCTTACATTGTTTTTAATGGGAGCCTCCAACAAAAAGAGCTATTCGGACCGAGAAAACGACAATTTCCCCATTAATTTGAGCGAGGATGAAAGATTTGTGTTTGAGGATATTGATAGCGACGGACTAGAACAAAAAAAAAAAATTCTGGGAAATCCCTTATCTTTCTATTGTGTTGCTAGTGTTTTAGTGAGTTTAATAGTACCTGATAGTCGGAAGGGTGCTTCCACGGGTGTCTTAAGGCCAGTGTTTGATGGAAGTCGACGGCAGCTGTATGGACGGCACAAGCTCAGCTGATCTCCGGTAAGTGGCAACTTTTTACCACAATTTTCTCACCAAAAACTGCTGGTTGACGTTTTGTCGGGATCCATGTTCGCTTGACCGCTCTGATCCATAGTAAAGCTTCACCTCTGAGAATTTTAAACAAGGAATCACCGTGTGTTTGTGTGGCTAAAGGCTAAAGCTTCCCAACTCCATCTTTCTACTTTGACTTCTCCAATATTAATTGAACAAATTGCAAAAGCTTCAGCAACACAGATGTCCAAAATACTGTGTAATTATGCGGTTAAAGCAGACGACTTTTAGCTGTGTGTGTGCTCAGCGCTAATATTTCCTTACAGTCCGTGACGTCACGCGTACACGTCATCATTACGCGACGTTTTCAAGAAGAAACTCCCGGGAAATTCAAAATTGCAATTTAGTACACTAAAAAGGCCGTATTGGCATGTGTTGCAATGTTAATATTTCATAATTGATATATAAACTATCAGACTGCGTGATGGGTAGTAGTGGGTTTCAGTAGGCCTTTAACGCAACTTCTTGAACAGGTGCGGTAGAAAAAAGGATGGATGGATTAATAATGCTTGAGAAAATTGTATATTTTGAACATTATTTTTAACACTGTGATCACAAGTGGAATTATCCGACACTTATTGTGTCAAGTAATGTCAGCTCAGATTTACCTGAGAGCCGGATGCAGTCACCAAAAGAGCCACATCTGGCTCGCGAGCCATAGGTTCCCCAACCCTGCTGTAAATATTATGTCTCTGTAACACACTCATCCTTTTGCTTAATGTCACATTATCTCCTCTTGTCTTCACAGAATCATGCTGTGTAGCGACAACATTGTCTAGCACGGTTACACAAACAACAATACAGTTGACCTTTCCTCTTAGGTTCTACTTTGTTCATTGTAAGTGATTGCATTTCCAGAAAATATCGATCGCAGAAACAGTTTGAATCTGCAAAAAATGGGTTGTTGGTATGCAAATCAATAAACTAATATCAGACAAATCAGTGCAAATGGGCTTTCATGGATGAGGTTATGGGGTGAATCGTAGAACTACAAGTAGACACAACCACATTAATATGGAGCTGGCACTCTTTAAACCCAGGCTCATCCATCAAAAGTATGATTTGTCACACTATAATACAGACTCCAACAGTACCTGGTGACACTGTGGTTTACGTCATTAGTACAGAATTACACTAAAGATCTGTCCTTGGGAAAGCAAGCTGAAGGTGCTTCTTTATTTATGTTCTACACATGCAGCAATTGGACTTAAAATAAAAGAATGGAAGTTTACTTCAGACCCCAAGGTCCAATTTGTACAAATGGGTCCCACAGGGCTAATTACTGGACTTGGGGTAACTTTGAGCAATAACGGTACGGATATAGCATGGTCCCAAGCTATAAAAGCCATGGCCATAAAAGACAAAGCAATACCTCCTTGGATACCATTGAATTGCTGGGTTGCATATGACATTACATCCGTTATTCTTCTTTGCGGCTTAAGGTCAACCAGCTTGAGCAGAACACTAAAACAAGTGAGAGAGAGTGTAGAGTTTGAGCAGAAAATGCCGTATTGCTGTTCTGTTCTTGGCTGTTCCAGTCATTCAAATAGAGACATAGGAAGGATCTTTCATAGAGTCCCAAAAGCAATCTTTAATAAAGGTAATAAAAAAAGAGGAAAAAACAGAAGTGCTTGGAAGGAAATGGCACTTAAAAATATCACTTTCATCATCTTGTGGAATACAACCGGACATGGTTGTGTCTGCAGCGATCCATCCATCCATCCATTTTCTACCGCTTATTCCCTTTCGGGGTCGCGGGGGGCGCTGGCGCCTATCTCAGCTACAATCGGGCGGAAGGCAGGGTACACCCTGGACAAGTCGCCACCTCATCGCAGGGCCAACACAGATAGACAGACAACATTCACACTCACATTCACACACTAGGGCCAATTTAGTGTTGCCAATCAACCTATCCCCAGGTGCATGTCTTTGGAAGTGGGAGGAAGCCGGAGTACCCGGAGGGAACCCACGCATTCACGGGGAGAACATGCAAACTCCACACAGAAAGATCCCGAGGCTGGATTTGAACCCAGGACTGCAGGAACTTCGTATTGTGAGGCAGACGCACTAACCCCTCTGCCACCGTGAAGCCCTCTGCAGCGATCACTTTGTTAAATGTTTGATTGATTGAACATTTGATTTGTTTAAGAAACTTTCTCTGATGCAATCACGCGATCACTTTGTTAAATGTTTGATTGAACATTTGATTTGTTTAAGAAACTTTCTCTGATGCAATCACGTTTATTCTCTAGTATATTAGTAGTGATTAAGAACAGTACTAAACGTAAAGAAAGGACAAGAGATCGCATTAGTTTTTTTGTTGTTGTTGTTGTTTCTATACCAAAATATAATTAGGAAGACCTGATCGTGCAATTAAACTAACGTCATGTTAAGTCCGAGTAGCGTATTTCCTTGAATTTCCGCAGGGCATATAGTATGCGCCTGCCTTGAATTACTGCCGGGTCAAACTCGCTTGTATATTTGCCTCTGAACCTTTCAAAATATGCCCAAATCTGCACTGATGCAGGTAAATGGGAATCTAGACCAGTGGTTCTCAACCTTTTTTCAGTGATGTACCCCCTGTGAATTTTTTTCTAATTCAAGTACCCCCTAATCAGAGCAAAGCATTTTTGGTTGAAAAAAAGATATAAAGAAGTAAAATACAGCACTATGTCATCAGTTTCTGATTTATTAAATTGTATTACAGTGCAAAATACTGCTCATTTGTAGTGGTCTTTCTTGAACTATTTAGAAAAAAAGATAAAAATAACTAAAAACTTGTTGAAAAATAAACAAGTGATTCAATTATAAATAAAGATTTCAACACATAGAAGTAATCATCAACTTAAAGTGCCCTCTTTGGGGATTGTAATAGACATCCATCTGGATTCATCAACTTAATTCTAAACATTTCTTCACAAAAAAAAGAAATCTTTAACATCAATATTTATGGAACATGTCCACAAAAAATCTAGCTGTCAACACTGAATATTGCATTGTTGTATTTTTTTTTTTTTGCAGTTTATGAACTTACATTCATATTTTGTTGAAGTATTATTCAATAAATATATTTATAAAGGATTTTTGAATTGTTGCTATTTTTAGAATATTTAAAAAAAAATCTCACGTACCCCTTAGCATACCTTCAAGTACCCCCAGGGGTACGCGTATCCCCATTTGAGAACCACTGCTCTAGACCATCGCCTGAAACCGGGAAGTGACTCTCGGTCACGTGATTGCAACCCAGCATTTGACAAGTCATTATACTCCTAAAGTTCCAATAGTTAATTTTAGGAGTGTACTGTGTGGACATTTTAAATAATGCTGCTGTGATAGGTCGACTGACTTTTTTTTTGTCAATGCGTGTTTTTACAGTTTACCACCTATTTGTTTTTAGTATCATGGTTAGCGGAGGGCTAGCTAACCATTATCAGCGCTACTTTCAGTTACCAATCCTCACCGCCACGGTGGGAAATTAACCCAATTTCTTACAATTTCTTAGTAGCATTATCACTGGAGGACTCGGGAAACATGCGACACACCAAGTAAGCTAGAGCAGAAAGCCAGGCTAACCACTGAACTAAACTAGCTTTAATGTGTAGTAACTGAACAGAAGTTAAGATAAGTTACCAGGTATAAACAGGACATTTTTCAGTTTATTGACAGTTGGTAAGTTTGGCAAAACCTCAATGGAAGAGTATTGACCTGAAAGTACAGTGTTGTACATTCTTGTTAATGTTCTTAGTCTATTTGTATTATGACAGCCATTTCTAGTTTAGCTTTTGTGTTCCACTGTCGGCAAGCAGTAGTACATTTAAAATTGAACAAAAAACCCCCTAAGACACTGCACAAAAAAAAGTAAAATGTACGACCAGTATCAAAAATGTACGGTGGCGAATATGTTGAATTGTAAATACTGCAATTATGTTTTCTTAGCTACTATAAACGTTGTTTGTTGCAAATCGTCCATAATCAATGTGACATAACCTAACAAAAATACCCATTGCAATTAGGCCGCCCTATTTTAATGAGGATACTGTGTGTACTACATTTATATCACCATGGACACAGTAATCTCCCTCCATGTTATCATGCTCCGACAGGAGTTTTGCTATGTTTTGAAACATGCATCAGTGCGCTGAAGGAATCATCAGAACGCAAGAACATGCATACCGTGAGATATTTTTTTTGTATAGGGAAACAATAATATATCTCTGTGGAGGGGGCGTGGACTGCGGGCCTGCAGCGAAGCGGGGTGTGCCAGGACCGACCTCGAAATCAGCGACAGGTGAGAAGATGGCCCACCTGGGCCTTGTTATCTAATCACCTTTCGCTCGGTTATAAGCAGCAGCCAGGAGGACAGACGGAGTGGTAGCTGGAGGGGAGCTGGCGTGAGATCGAGAGCGAAAGAGAAAAAGACAATTGCTGAAAAGCAGTCTGGGACATTTCGTAAAAAAACAATATTGTACCACTGAAACGGACTCTCATGTCGGTGCTTGGTGGTCTGAAGAACCCCAGGAGGGCAACCGCCACAGTCTCCTTAAGAGTTGTACGGTTCTAAATCGTTTTTAAAGGCACAAAAACCGGTCGGGTATTGACAAACTTACATTTATGAATATAAAACTTAGCCAATAGTATAATGAGATTGCAAAGGTCAAATTAATTTTCAATTTTTTTTTCAATACAGTGTAAAACCAAATATATATTATTTAATATATATTATTGTTTTAGTTGCTTAAGAGATTTTTCTGGTTCTGAATTTGTTGATTGTTATTTTTATGTTTTTGTGCATTACTTGTTGCAGTCATCATTACACAAAAAGGTTACTCATCAGTTACTCAGTACTTGAGTAGTTTTTTCATAACATACTTTTTACTTTTACTCAAGTAAATATTTGGGTGACTACTCCTTACTTTTACGTGAGTAATACATCTCTAAAGTAACAGTACTCTTACTTGAGTACAATTTCTGGCTACTCTACCCACCTCTGTATATGCCTTTTAATTTTAGTTTTAAAACCGTTTTTGAGTGCAATAAGAACCATATTTTTATTGTATGGTAAGAATTTTTTTTATAAAATGAAGCTAAAAGTAAAAAAAAAAATCAGTCCCCATTAATTTGAAAAGTATCAAAAAGGAATCGAAATACATTTTATGTAATGATACCAAAATATTGACATCTAAAGTCATTAATCAGCTCAAAGATTGAATTTCTGCACGGATGACATGTCTAATATTATCACTGTGCATAAATCTGAGTAAAACTCTCCCTCCATTGTTTGTAATATTGTACTGACTGCCTTTTTCTGACTGCGGTGCAGGCTTTTGTGTGGCATTTTACAGACACAAAACAGGTTCAGTCTTGATAAATCACATTGTCAGAGCGAAATGATTATTTTTGCATCCCCTCCTCTGTGGGTGCTCAAATAATCTGCATATATTGTGCACATACATGAAAACAGACACTCTAAATGGATTGCACTCTGTATTTTGCTCATTTGAGGGATGCAATCCTCTGTGCACAAGTTTAGTAGATCAGCTTTGCATAAGCAATAAAGTTTGATCATGTTTTAATACATGCAAAATTTTAGTAGATCATGTCCAACATGTACTATAGTGATCTTTGGTGTTAAACTCTTTCAAACGTAATATCTTTGAGCTGTTTTAGGGCCACACATACGCAGTCAATGAATGTGACTGAAAGACTATATGCTACATATACTAAATTAGTGTTCCTTAACTGTTGGGCCATGAGAAAATATCTGTGGTCCGCATGGGCCGCAGCGGTATTCAGTTGTGATACACTTTTCCACCACTCGTGGTAGTAATGACAGTATTAAACAAACAGAAGAAGTCTGGAGCTAAAGTCATAGAGAAGTTTTTTTTAAGCGCAAAAAGTATAACTAAAGAGATTAAGCTGTATTTTCATTTCCCCCTAATTTTATTGACAGTTTAGTTAAAAAAACATATTCATTACTAATACAATGTATTAAAGCACAACATAATTGTATGTACAGTTATTTTTCGTCAGTTTTTGTGTAGGAAGTACCGTATTTTCCGGACCATATGGCCCACCAGAATATAAAACGCACTGCCGATGAATGGTCTATTTTCTATCTTTTTTCATATATAAGGCGCATCGGATTATAGGGTGCATTAAAGGAGTCATATAATTATGTTTTTCAATATGTAAAACACTTCCTTGTGGTCTACATAACATGTCATGGTGGTTCCTTGGTCAACATGTTGCATAGACTATGTTTTACAGATCATCTTCAAGCCACTTTCTTACAGTCGCTTCCAGATCATTTTGTGAGCGGTCTTATTTACGTGGCTCACCTTCGGCAGCGTATTCTCCCCGTCATCTTTGTTGTAGCGGTCTAGTGTGCAAGGACGGGAGTGGAAGAACTGTCAAAAGATGGCGCTAACTGTTTTAAAAACATTCAGATTTCACTTAAATCAATAACTGAAACAACAACAAGGCCGGAAATGTGTCATGTGAAAACGCATCCGACCGGCACTCTCTAATAACTAAAGGTCCTTGGGTGTATAATGTAAACTCACTATACCGGTATGTTTTAGCGCTTTCATAGCGAGTTTACTGATAGATGTAAGTAAGAACTTTACACTACTTTATATTAGGAATGGCAACAGCGGAGGATGAATGTCCCATAACAAGAACATAGAGAAAAGGTAGGCCCGGCCGACCTGTTTGACAAGCCTGTATAGGTGTTGGTCATGGATGATGTCTTTTTGCTATTTTGTCCGTGATGTGTAATGTCTATTATATAAATGTACAGCAGTGAAAATGAATTTCCCCACGGAGACCAATAAATCTACATCTAATCTTAAGGATCTAAATCTAAAAAGAAGAAACTTAAAGACTACGTTGTCGGCACTGACTACAAAGGCGGACACACGGAATTTTTTAGGGTTTATGCCAGGGGTCCCCAAACTACGGCCAGCGTTCGAGATCTGGCCAACGGAAAGCCCCAAGTTAAAAAAAAAATAAATAAATATATTATTATTATTATTTTAAATCTGTCCTTTCTAATCCATTTTCTACCGCTTGTTGCTTGTTACTCTTAGAGTCTCCTAGCCGCTCAGGCCGATCAAATTGTCTAAAAAAAGCATTTTCCAATTGATGACGTGATATAATTTTTTATATATACATACATATACATATATATATATACACATATATATATATACACATATATACATACATATATATACATACATACATATATACATACATATATAGACACATATATACATACATACATACATATATAGACACATATATACATACATATATATATATATATACATACATTTTTTTTTCCCTTGGCCTCAGTCTGTAACCCCTCTCCAAGGCCCAGGCTAAGACCGATTTTTAATTTCATTTTAATCTTCTATCCCCCCCCCCTTGTTTACCTGTATTTCATCTTTTTTTTGTAAGGGGCGCTGGAAGCCGGCAGACCCGTCAGCGATCCTGTTCTGTCTCCCTGTAATGTTTGTCTGATCTTGAATGGGATTGTGCTGAAAGTTGTAATTTTCCTGAAGGAACTCTCCTGACGGAATGAATAAAGTACTATCTAATCTAATCTAATATATATATACACATATATACATACATTTATATATACATACATATATATATACACATATATACATACATATATATACATATATACATACATATATATACATACATACATATATACATACATACATACATACATATATATATATATATATATATATATATATATATATATATATATATATATATATATATATATATATATATATATTTTTTTTTTTAACCCAATGCGGCCCCCAGGTCAAAAAGTTTGGGGACCCCTGGTTTATGCAGATCCCAAAAACAGATCAGAAGGTAAGAAAAGTTGCTTTTGCATAATATTGCGAAACAAAATGCCAGATAATATGTCTTACCTTATACACACACCATAATACTTGTATGTTTAATGCGCCGACAGTCCATCAAGCAGTGCGAATTCTTAGCTTATCAAAGTCTTAATAAAACATTTTGATAGCTTTTTGAGCGCCGTGTGTAATGTTTATATTTTCAATGGAACATTTAAAATGTTGGTGTTGTTTACTTGAGTCATATTGCCATCATGTTTCAGTCTACATGTATCTCTGATGTTTGACTGCCATCTACCGGTCACACTTATCACTTCACCATGTACCAAATAAAATAGCTTCAATGTCGGTAAGCAAAAACAGAATAATTCTGCATATCAGGCGCACCGGGTTATAAGGCGCACTGTTGAGTTTTGAGAGAAAAAATATTTTAAGTGTGCCTTAAAGTCCGGAAAATACGGTACTTATTTTTCTGATCAACCTGGCCTAAGCCTCAGGTATATGTGTTAAATAAATAATCTTTGTGACTAACAAAGGGTTTCTTATTATTTGAAAATGTTACACACTGCAAGTAGGTTAAATACAATTACTAAATACAAATAAAAGAGGAAAAATACTAAATACAAATAAAAGAGGAAAAATACTATTTCTGTTGCAGAAAAGTTGGGTCCCGAAGAATCTCCGTGCCAAGCTATACAATTGTTACATATTGAATTTAAACTAAATAATGAAACGCTATAGGGGATAAGTGCTACTTATAGACGTAGTATTAATTTAGGGTTTTTAAATGAATAACACATACAAATAATATAATACACAATAAGTAATCTTATAAAAATTTAATACATAATACAAAATAAATCATCTTATTAGATGACACAAATATATTATAAGTAGCTTACTACTTTATTAAATATAGTTGCATTAAAAAAAAAAAAGCCTGTTTGTGTCAAAATGCATTTCGGCATTTACTGTAGTTGCGCACCACTCTGGGCGGTGTAGCTCGGTTGATAGAGCGGCCGTGCCAGCAACTTCAGGGTTCCAGGTTCGATCCCCGCTTCCGCCATCCTAGTCACTGACGTTGTGTCCTTAGGCAAGACACTTCACCCACCTGCTCCCAGTGCCACCCACACTGGTTTAAATGTAACTTAGATATTGGGTTTCACTATGTAAAGCGCTTTGAGTCGGTAGAAAAAAGCGCTACATAAATATAATTCACTTCACTTCACTCTGAGCACTGTTCTGCTTCAAATATAATAAAATTAACCTAATGTACATTGGAAGAATTCATTTTCACTTAGCAATTAGGGAATAATGCAGCAATTACCCTCACTGCGGAAAGCAAATAGAAAGATGTTCAGTTGGATTCCGGCATCCAAACAAACATACATTGTGAAAGAACAACAACAGAAAAAAGCCAGAAAGTCATTCCACAACCTGGACTCCTTTGTGCAGACTTTGTTCCTACCATTTCTTGCTTTTCATCGCACAATAAAAGAAGATATTTCTGCCTGACAGTCAAGAAGAAATACCCTCTGCGTAAAAAATCTAAATAGCTCAGTGAGTGGCTGCATTAAGCGTTACACAAGCTGAACACAATGCATGTGATCATAAACATCATCAGTCAGCCTCATCTACACAGTCTCTCTACTATAATTGGGACTTTTTTATATTTGGGATTGGGCCTGCATACTAATACTTTAAGTTACATCTAACATAGTGATGAGTATTATGATAATACTATTTGCTGCAGTCGCTAATCATCCATCACCTGGGCGACTCGTTTGGGTCGGGACTCACAGGTTGGCCTCACATCAATGAAGTCAAAAATAAAAACGACATATTAATGAGTCTGATATTTGGCATACCAGTGGGACCGCTGACCGAGTGTTTAACAAGTCGGTGTGCACCCATAAAGTTCCGTTGGATTACCCCAGTGAAGCTTTGAATGCTCCTTAAGTGCTCAAAAGCTGCCCATTGCTCCTGAGTGTCACTAGTGAGTCATTACTGTGGTCATTACCGTGATGGCTTGGATCAGAGATGTCCAAAGGGGCCATTTTCGGCTTGCAGGTCGTTTTTTATTGGCCCTCGGCATATTTTAAAAATACAATTAATTCATTATTTAAGAGATGTATTATTGGATGCGACACTAATTTGCCTTGAAAATAACTTCACATTTATCTACCTAAAACATTTGATTGTTTTTTATCCTTAAAAAAGCGGCCTCTGCATCCTTTAATTTCCCTGCATGCAGTTCTCCATGCAAAACGTGACTTACCATATGATTCAGACTATAAGTGGCAGTTTTTTCATAGTTTGGCCGGGGGTGCGACTTATACTCAGGAGCGACTAATGTGTGAAATTATTAACACATTACCGTAAAATATCTAATAATATTATTTAGCTCATTCACGTAAGAGACTAGACGTATACAATTTCATGGGATTTATCGATTAGGAGTGACAGATTGTTTGGTAAACGTATAGCATGTTCTATATGTTATAGTTATTTGAATGACTCTTACCATAATATGTTACGTTAACATACCAGGCACCTTCTCAGTTGGTTATTAATGCGTCATATAACGTACACTTATTCAGCCTGTTGTTCACTATTCTTTATTTATTTTAAATTGCCTTTCAAATGTCTATTCTTGGTGGTGGGTTTTATCAAATACATTTCCCCCAAAAATGTGACTATATATGTTTTTTTTCTTCTTTATTATGCATTTTCGGCATGTGCGATTTATACTCCGGAGCGACTTATGCTCCGAAAAATACGGTACATGAAAATAATAATTGTGTGTAACTGAAATAAAATATACGTACATGACAATAAAGACACATGTTTGTGGTGTCAGTTTAATTGGCCAATGCATTGACCATTTGATCCTTTATTTAGTTTTTATGCTTTAGCCTGTAGTACTGCAGTTCAGCATTAACACACACACACACACATTATTTCCTTCTATTTGTGTCATGCATCTGCTGCAATAACTTGCACTGTAATTACGAAATACAACCTACTCAGTGGCCTAGTGGTTGGAGTGTCCGCCCTGAGATCGGTAGGTTGTGAGTTCAAACCCCGGCCGAGTCATACCAAAGACTATAAAAATGGGACTCATTACCTCCCTGCTTGACACTCAGGATCAAGGGTTGGAATTGGGGGTTAAATCACCCAAAAATTATTTCCGGGCGTGGCACCGCTGCTGCTCACTGCTCCCCTCACCTCCCAGGGGGTGATCAAGGGTGATGGGTCAAATGCAGAGAATAATTTCGCCACACCAAGTGTGTGTGTGTGACAATCATTGCTACTTTAACTTTAACTTTTTAAATATCCATCCATCCATTTTCAACCGCTTGTCCCTTTGGTGGGCCGCAGGGGGTGCTGGTGCCTATCTCAGCTGCATTCGGGCGGAAGGCGGACTACACCCTGGACAAGTCTCCAGCTCATCACAGGGCCAACACAGACAGACAGACAACATTCACATGATTAAATTTTTTTTTCAGTGCCTTTTCTTCCAAGTTTTCGAATTATTATTATTTTCTCGGCCTAATATTAATACAAATTCACACCAAGAAAGGCAGTAAGCAGTTGTGTTTTAATACCACCTAAACTTAGTAAGGATGAGGGCTTGTTTTTGGTGTTTTCTCATTACCGCCCTGATTCTTTCAGTAATGACTTAACCTTAGACAGATGGCCGCAATCACCGCTAACACAATTAACTTTCTCTTTGCACCAAGTTAAATTTGCCATGGAACCAAACCAGTTAGCGGTTCTCAATAAGACAAAGTGGTCATTGCAAAACACTTATTGTGTTTGAGTCAGGACCTAATTTTTAACCTCTAAAATATGCATGAATTTCACCACTAAAAAGCTTTTATCACTCACAAAAAAAAACCTGAACCTTAAAATTAGGAGTGTACTCTTTAGATGTTATTATGGGTCTGATTTCAACCAAAAAGTATACATTAGCAACAGGCTAACAATGCAGGTAATAGGGATTTGATTTATTCCGCCTGTAAAGCCCTCTAAAAAAATAACCAACCCAAATATGTTTTATATACATGCTGTAATTTTGTATGTAATGTGGTAACAGGCCCATTCATAATATTAATAATGTATTATTTGCCATATCTTGGACTTTGCCGTAACTTTTTGGGCCATAATGATCTCACAGGGGCAACGGTCACTATTTCCTTCAACAACAACAACAAGTATTAATCATAGCAGACTTCATGAGAGCTAACAAGGAACTACTTTGGAACAAAAGATGATCCAGAACCTTATATTTTTGAGCCTGAATATACGGAGGATGAGCTACACATTGTGATGAACAGATCCAGCTCTAGTAAAACACTAAACATCACGTAGCAGCACTAAAGCACTAAACAAAAATAAAAATGTATGTACATAACAAAATAATATCTTACTGTATAATGTCTGCTCTCACTGGGACGCCAACTGATGGGCTGTTTGTATCTTTTAGCACAAGCCTTATCTTCCCCTTTTAGATGATTAATTCATTATAATTCTCACTCCTCAGGTAAAAAAAAAGTAGGCACAAACAAACATGTTTTGTCTGTCTAGCGATGTATTCATGTGTAAAATTTAATTTCAAAGTTGACCAAATTCTTAGCTTATGGCCACAAGCTTTTACTATCCAGCTGGAAGGCATGATTTATAATCAATAGCACAAACCTTTAACAACTCAGAGGCGATGCAGCAGCCCAAATGGTAAATGGTCTGTATTAATATACTGTAGCACTTTACTATACATGGAATGATACCCAAAGCGATTTACATTGTACATCACACTAACCCATTCACACTTTTACACATTGATTGCAAAAGCTGCCATGCACACGGCTAACCTAGACCCATCAGGAGCAAGGGTGAAGTGTCTTGCCAAAGGACACTAGGGCCTGGAACCCTGGAGTTGCTGGCACGGCCGCTCTACCGTCTGTGCCAAGCCGCCCCGGTAGGTCAAGAGCTGCAGTAGCTACTGTCATGTTTTGTGATCATGTTTTGTTTAGTTGTGGTATGTTACTTCAAGACTCCATTAGTTCCTGTTTTTTCACTCCCTTGTTTTGTTTTCATGACAACTCATTGGTTTCACCAGACTCATTTGGACTAAAGCACCTGTTTTCAATTATGAAGAGACTATTTAAGCCTGTCATTTTATGTTGGTCGTGCTGGTGTCATCACTCTGTTTCATGATTAGTTCACGCTGCTTGTTTGATGCAGTTTCTTAGTCCATGCTGCCATACTCACGTCACCGCAAGTACGTTTTTGTTTATTAATGCCACAGTTAGTGTCTTTTGTTTCTTGCCCATAGATTACGTGAACGTGCTAGTTTTGTTTCCAGCGTTAAGTTTTGTCCCTCCGCTGCAAGCGCCTTTTGTTTGTACACTTTTTGGAGTAAAAATTAAAAACCATGTATTTACCTTCACGCCAGTTCATTTGCATCTCGAGAAAACAATCCACACAACAAACCACACCATAGTCCACGTTTTGACAGCTACATTACCTCAGTGATCAAGGCGCTGTGTTATTAAAAACAGTTCTACGGCATTAGCTTATATAATAATAATTCCAGTAATACTTGGCCAATATACAGGATACGTCATGTAAATGGAGTATTGTTGGCGGGTTTTGAAGGTTTTTTAGTGGTTTTATAATCTCATACTAGCCGTTTTTTAAAACTTAGACTTCACCAAAAGGGGAAAGATCTATATGTTTTTGTCTCAAATAGGGATTTTGAATGATAGTCAAATTTCCAAAAATGGTACAGTTCTCCTTTAAGACCATGTCCACCCGAACACGGAGAGTTTCAAAAGCACCTATTTGGGGTTAAAACAATCTCCGTCCACACGAGTGTAGTTTCAAAAATGTCTATGTCAACACACAAACGCATACACTTGCTGTCATGCACATTTTGTCCAATCAGAAACCTGAAAAAAATCATCAATATCTGACCTGGTGGCATTACACCTCTTATTATATGGTGGTAGCTGGGTGTATAATGGAGCCCAGAACAGTAAGGGATACATGGGATTCTGGGTATTTGTTCTGTCGTATTTATGCTGTGTTATAGTGTGGATGTTCTCCTGAAATGGGTTTGTCATTCTTGTTTGGTGTGGGTTCACAGTGTGGCGCATATTAGTAAGAGTGCTAAAGTTGTTTAAATGGCCACCCTCAGTGTAACCTGTATTGCTGTTGAATAAGGATGTCTTGCAGTCTCTTACGTGTGTCTGCAATAGGCTCGTCAAACAATTCTTTGGGCTGGCAAGCTATTTGTACAAGCTGTAGAGGGCGGTAGTGACATCTTAGCAAGCCCCTATTATTGTTCATTGGGTGAACACCAGCGTACATTCGAGAGAATAAATACTCTGAAATTCGGGAGTCTCCCGGGACAATTGGGAGGGTTGGCAGGTGTGACGCTGTCAAGTGGCAATCATATAAAACTCGCGGGCCGCACTAACATTACATTTTCATATTAAGGTGCGGCCCGCGTGTCCGAGACCCCTGGTTTATACACAGCACAAAGCAAAAAAAAAACCTCTGTATGCAGTATTATTTTATTATAAATTTAAAAAGAGTTTTGTGGCTCCCATTGTTCTCTTTACTTTGTGAAACGGGTCAAAATGGCTCTTTGAGTGCTAAAGGTTGCCGACCCCTGTGCCATAGGCTACTGCTGGAACTATTAAAATGGATCACATCAACATTGGCGGTAACTTATAAAAACTGAGAAGGACTGAACTGAAATGGCACCGAAAAGTAAATCATATACTGCAGATTACAAGCTGGACGTAGTGAAATATGCTGCAGAGAACAGCAATCGAGCAGCAGAAAGAAAGGAGGTTAACGGGGCGCATACCAGAGGCAACACAGAGGAAGAAGATTTCATGGGATTTATCGATTAGGAGTGACAGATTGTTTGCTAAACGTATAGCATGTTCTATATGTTATAGTTATTTGAATGACTCTTACCATAATATGTTACGTTAACATACCAGACACCTTCTCAGTTGGTTATTAATGTGTCATATAACGTACACTTATTCAGCCTGTTGTTCACTATTCTTTATTTGTTTTAAATTGCCTTTCAAAGGTCTATTCTTGGTGTTGGGTTTTATCAAATAAATTTCCCCCCAAAATGCGACTTATGTTTATTTCCTTCTTTATTGTGCATTTTCGGCCGGTGCGACATAAACTCCGGAGCGACTTATACGCTAAAAAATACCGTATAAAGTATTTAATCATCGATATAGTGATATAGTACATGTGTAATGAAGTGTATATTGTCTTTATCATCAGTACACACAACAAGGAGGACGCTACATTGTTTTTTTTTAGTTGCTTGGTTGCTTTTTGCGCGCAAACAAAAATGGAAGCAAGACACGTGAGTTAACTTCATGATTTGTCGTTAAATAAGGTTTAAAAAAAGAAGATAATGTTGCATCTTTCTTATGACACAGAGCAAAAAGTCTTGCTTGTCAAAATTATCGCATCAAGTGGAGGTTCCACAGCGATCATATCCAAAAGAGCTGACTGTTCATAGCACCAGCGGGAGTGTCGCAAAGCCCGTTTTGATGTGTCTTTTTTATTAATGTTGAGTGAAAATTGTTGTACATTGAAGCATACATTAAGTCCTCTTATAGTGTGTTCAAAGGCAGCAAGGCAGTGGTGTTGAGCTTGGAAATTATGGCACACAACAGTAACGTCATGACAAATAAATGATAAATGGGTTGTACTTGTATAGCGCTTTTCTACCTTCAAGGTACTCAAAGCGCTTTGACACTACTTCCACATTTACCCATTCACACACACATTCACACACTGATGGAGGGAGCTGCCATGCAAGGCGCCAACCAGCACCCATCAGGAGCAAGGGTGAAGTGTCTTGCTCAGGACACAACGGACGTGACGAAGTTGGCACTAGGTGGGATTTGAACCAGGGACCCTCGGGTTGCGCACGGCCACTCTCCCACTGCGCCACGCCTCCGTTTGTGCCGTGTACACGCATACACTAAGCGGAGAGTTTTGGATCTCTACACTTTGGCCAGCGTTTGTAAAAGTCTGCGTTTTTAAAGACAAAAGTATGCGTCTGAGTGTGGACATGAGGCCTAAATGCAGAGATAAGTATGTGTTTATTAAAGGTCTACTGAAACCCACTACTACCCACCACCCAGTCTGATAGTTTATACATCAATGATGAAATATTAACATTGCAACACATGCCAATACAGCCTTTTTAGTTTACTGAATTGGAATTTTAAATTTCCCACAGAGTTTCTTGTTGAAAACGTCGCGGAATGGTGACGCGAGCGCGTGACATCACGGACTGTAGAGGACATATTAGCGCAGCACCACTTGCGGCTAAAAATCGTCTCCTTTTTCCCTCAATTAAACAGAATTCTGGACATCTGTGTTGCTGAATCTTTTGCAATCTGTTCAATTAATATTGGAGAAGTCAAAGTAGAAAGATGGAGTTGGGAAACTTTAGCCTTTAGCCACACAAACACACGGTGATTCCGTGTTTAAAATTCCCGGAGGTGAAGCTTTACTATGGATCAGAGCGGTCAAGCGAACATGGATCCCGACCACTTGTCAACCGGCAGATTTCGGTGAGAAAATTGTGGTAAAAAGTCGCCTATTACCGGAGATCAGCTGAGCTTGCGCCGTCCATGCAGCTGCCGTCAACATCCCTCAGACACTGGCTTCAAGACAACCGTGGACACACCCCTCCGACTATCAGGTACTATTTAATCTCACTAAAACACTAGCAACACAATAGAAAGATAAGGGATTTCCCAGAATTATCCTAGTAAATGTGTCTAAAAACATCTGAATCCGTCCCGATGCAATCGCCTTTTTTTTTTTTTTAGTCCTTCGCTATCAATATCATCATCCACGAATCTTTCATCCTCGCTCAAATTAATGGGGAAATTGTCGTTTTCTCAGTCTGAAAAGCTCTTGCTGCTGGAGGCTCCCATTATAAACAATGTGAGGACGTGTGGAGCCCTCACCCTTGTGACGTCATCGTCTGCGACTTCTGGTAAAGGCAAGGCTTATTTATCAGCACCAAAAGTTGTGAACTTTATCGTCTATGTTCTCTACTGAATCGTTTCAGCAAAAATATGGCAATATCACGAAATGATCAAGTATGACACAAAGAATGGACCTGCTATCCCCGTTTAAATAACACAATCTCATTTCAGTAGGCCTTTAAGTATCTGTGTTCCTGTGGACATGGCCTAAATTGTATTCATTATATGGTCTTTAAAGTCTTAAATGTTGCTTGGTGAAACCTGCAGAGACACTGACTACAAAATAAATCATATAGGTAGGTATGATTTGGGCTGATATTGTATCAGACTACTATCAGAATCAGCCAATACTCGAGGCTGGAATATTGGCATCATTTTGGTACATCCATACTTGCCATACAATCTAAAACAAATAGTAGATTTGCATCCCACACCAACATTAGATTCTATAGTTCAGTGGTTCTCAAATGGGGGTACACGTACCCCTGGGGGTACTTGAAGGTATGCCAAGGGGTACATGAGATGTTTTAAAAACATTTTAAAAATAGCAACAATTCAAATATCTTTAATAAATATATGTATTAAATAATACTTCAACAAAATATGAAAGTAAGTTCATAAACTGTGAAAAGAAATGCAACAATGCAATATTCAGTGTTGACAGCTAGATTTTTTGTGGACATGTTCCATAAATAGTGATGTTAAAGATTTCTTTTTTTGTGAAGAAATGTTTACAATTAAGTTGATGAATCCAGATGGAGCTCTATTACAATCCCCAAAGAGGGCACTTTAAGTTGATGATTACTTCTAAGTGTAGAAATCCATCCATCCATTTCCTACCGCTTATCTTTATTTCTAATTGAATCAATTGTTTATTTTTCAACAACAATTTTTTAGTTATTTTTATATCTTTTTTTCCAAATAGTTCAAGAAAGACCACTACAAATAAGCAATATATTGCACTGTTATACAATTCAGTAAATCAGAAACTGATGACATAGTACTGTGTTTTACTTCTTTATCTTTTTTTTTCAACCAAAAATGCTTTGCTCTGATTAGGGGGTACTTGAATTAAACACATTTTCAAATGGGGTACCTCACCGGAAAAATGTTGAGAACCACTGATGATATAGTCGGTCATTACTGACACAATATCCTCTTTACTGTTTTTTAAACAAGTGGTTAAGTCATTCAAAAAAAAATAAAAGATAACCTTCTTGGCAGATACAGCCATCCTTGTGTTATTTCTTATTGAGCTGTGATTTATAAGAATTCGAATACAATCGGAGTGTAATGATATGAGCAAGGCAAAGTGTGCAACAGGTAATGTGGGTCTACTAAAAAACAACTTGTATTGTGCATTTTCAAGTTTTTCTTAGCTCCAGCGAGCATTCAACTACAGTATGTCATTGCTACTTCAGGAAGCAGGCGCTTTTTTTTTTTTTTTTAATTACAGGACAAGGAGTGTTTACCCAGGCCAAGGCAGCCAGCAGACCCTGCCTTTGCCCTTTAGCCAACAGACAGTGACTTCCAACAACATGCTTTCCTTCACACCCCAGGGAGAAGAGACGCAGCTGGCTGTAAACTTTTCATTAGTGGAGACCACAGAAAAAAAGACGGCAAATATTTATCTTTACACAGACTGCTGAGCGGGGCCTGCATATAATGCAAGTCTTCTCTTTTCAGGGGGTCCCCATAGATATACAAGTGGAGGATGAATCTGGTAGTGGCTAGGGCTGTCGGAAATAAAGGGTAAATGTTGTATTGTCTCTACTTTGGTGCGGATGAGCATCCAGTATGAGTGCATGTGTTTGATGAATGACTTACCCACAGCTTTGCAGGTCTTGGAGGCAGGGTCCATCTCGTAACCTTCATAGCACTCACACTTATAATCCCCTTTGTAATTAATGCAGATTTGACTGCAGGCTTCTGGATTCTCGCATTCATCGATGTCTGTAGAGAGCAGAGGCAGATTGTTAGGAGCATGAAAACACAATTTGGAGTATGCATAAGAAGCCATGAATGGTAACTGAACATGTATTTATTCATGCACAGTGCATGATCAATAGCAATTACGGTGCAATGTTGTCGAAACTTGCTGATAGTACATTCAGCAAGGATTTGACATGCGACTCACCATTTGCCAATAATAAAGTTTAGCATTTCTGGTGAATAATAAAGTGTGTGCACAGAATTATGGTGGAGGAGAAAGGTCACAACACATGCCGCAACGACTATCAGCCACGACACAATTGCAAAACACACAACAAATGCACACACCACAAATGGTAAAGAGATTTTACCTATATAGAGCTTTTCTACCTTTAAGCTTCTCAAAGTGCTTTGACACTATGAACACATTCAGCGCTTTTGTGTTTCAATATGTAGGGTTAAACTAGGAAATAGTTGGAATGCGGGGTTAAACATTTTTTAAAAAACATGTCCAACCTTGGTTCAGTTTATAAACCAATACAAATCTGGGATTTTCTGTTTTTCAACCAAGAGCAAAGACTGTTTTGGGTTGGGCTCTCTGGGTGGCTGGGGCCGTACTATGGCTCCCGCACACACCGGGAGTCAAATATAGTGTACATACAAATACATACACATATATATATACTCACATACACACAATTATTCATACATATATACATGCAGGTACATACACTCCCACATGCATACACAAATACAGTACATACCCACACACTAAAAGTTTGTACATCCACATGCACGTTCATTGTACAAACATAAATATACACATACTGTACATATAAAAGTACGTATACATACATATAATCACGTTTCATCAAACATATATTAATGTTGTTGCCCTAGGGCATGGGTGTCAAACTCTGGCCCACGTTTAATTTCATTTGGCCCTTGAGGCAATATCAAATTAACATTAGAGCTGGCCCGCCGGTAACACCACATTTACCGCTAATACTCATACTTGCCAACCCTCCCGATTTTCCCGGGAGACTCCCGAAGTTTAGTGCCCTTCCCGGAAATCTCCCTGGGCAACCATTCTCACGATTTGCACCCGGACAACAATTTGGGAGCGTGCCTTGAAGGCACTGCCCTTAGCGTCCTCTACAACATGTCGTCACGTCCTCTTTTTCTCCATATAAACAGCGTGCTGGCCATGTCACATAATATATGCGGCTTTCACACACACATATTTGGTCAACAGCCATACAGGTCACACTGAGGGTTGCCGTATAAACAACTTTAACATTGTTACAAATATGCACCACACTGTGAACCCACACCAAACAAGAATGACCGTAACACAGCATAAACACAAAAGAACAAATACCCAGAACCCCTTGCAGCACTAACTCTTCCGGAACGCTACAATATACACCCCCCGCTACCACCAAACCCCGCCCACCTCATTTTTATTTTATTGTCGAATTTATTAGCCTGTGGAAAAAGTAAATGTTGATATTTACCTCAGAAGGCTACAAATAGAAAAGAGGCATTCTTTTTTTACTTAACTTGTATTTAATATACCACTGATGTTTTTTCATTTGTTTTTTGAAAGTTGATTTTGCAGTATTACGTTATATAAGCTCTGCCTGTTCCATGGGAGGAAGCAAGAGTACCAAGAGGGAACCCACGCAGTCACGGGGAGAACATGCAAACTCCACACAGAAAGATCCTGAGCCCGGGATTGAACCCAGGATTACTCAGGACCTTCGTATTGTGAGGCAGATGCACTAACCCCGTGTTCTACCGTGCTGCCCTATTTAAGCCTTGCTTGTTCAATATTCATTGCAAAACTTGTTTGGGTCCCTATTAAAAGGTTCATTTGTTCAACCTTGGCCCGCGGCTTTGTTCAGTTTTAAATTTTGGCCCACTCTGTATTTGAGTTTGACACCCCTGCCCTAGGGGAAACTGGGTAACACATGGCACACTGACAAAGCTTAACCTATTGTTACTATAACAATCTACAAGGTTAATATAGTTGGCTTCTCTTTCTTCCCCTCCATTTAACTGCTTTCTTTTGTATTTCAAGTTATTGCATATATGTATTGTTGCATTTGAAGCAATGTTATAGTTGATAATAGAGTTAATTATTGTAATTATTCATTATCAATAGCGCTTTTTCTATTGGTATTTGTATAGCTCCATTTGTAGTATAATAATGCTCATTGCCATTTCTGAATTATTATTTATTTCACTAACTGCTTCTATGCTATCACATTTACCATCATATTTGTACATATCTTATTTGCTGATGTTGTTCTGTTATTATGTTTTCTGTTGTTCTTTTCTCTCGTATCCCCCATTTTTCTCTTTCTATCCTCTCCTGCAAAAAATGTTGTCCCTCTCTCTCTCTCTCTCTCTCTCTATATATATATATATATATATATATATATATATATATATATATATATATATATATATATATACACAAGAATGAGGGTTTCTAACAATCATAAGGTGTTTAGATTGCAGTGATGGGCAGTAACAAGCTACATGTAGCTAAGTTACGTAGCTTGACCACATTTTCCAGTAGCTTGGCAGTTTTTTAATAAGTAGCTAAGTAGCTTACATGAAAGCTACAAGCAACACAGAGAGAAAATGGCCTGCGTATCCAGGCCCCAAAAAAATATGGAGGAAATACAATGACCTGGATGAAAGAGAACATCCATACATACGGAGAAAAACCCGTGATGATTGGTTGGTGTTCGTCACAATTGACTTAGGTTAGGGCAAAACATTACAGACTGGCCAATCAGAGGCAAGTTAAGGCGGGTCATTGAAACCAGAAAGCAATATTGGAAAATGATGACAAGGGAGTTGGAGACAGAGGGACGCTTCAAGCTGACGACTCCAAAAAAAAAATATATATATATATTTGAAAATGACAGAGGGATTCTCTCCCGCAGATTATAAAACACAAAACCAGTGAAGTTGGCACATTATATAAATTCTAAATAAAAACAGAATACAATGATTTGCAAATCCTTTTCAACCTATATTCAGTTGAATAGACTGCAAAGACAAGATACTTAACGTTTGAACTGGTAAACTTTGTAATTTTTTGCAAATATTAGCTCATTTGGAATTTGATGCCTGCAACATGTTTCAAAAAAGCTGGCACAAGTGGAAAAAATGACTGAGAAAGGCTAGAAATGCTCATCAAACATATATTTGGAAGATCCCACAGGTGAACAGGCTAATTGGGAACCGGTGTGTGCCATGATTGGGTATACAAGCAGCTTCCATGAAATGCTCAGTCATTCACAACCGAGGATCACCACTTTGTGAATACATGCATGAGCAAATTGTCAGTTTAAGAACAACAGTTCTCAACGAGCTATTGCAAGGAATTGCAAGACAATGCCAAGCCACATTCTGCATTTGTGACAACAGCTTTCCCAAACGTTTACTGAGTCTTGTTAAAAGGAAAGGCCATGTAACACAGTGGTAAAAATATCCCTGTGCCATTTTTTTTTGCACTGTGCTGCTGCCATTAAATACTACACTAAATACTAAGTTAATGATTATTTGCAAAAAAAAAAAAAAGTTTCTCAGTTCGAACATTAAATATGTTGTCTTTGCAGTCTCTTCAATTGAATATAAGTTAAAAATAATTTACAAATCATTGTATTCTGTTTTTGTTTACGATTTACACAACGTGCCAAATTCACAGGTTTTGGGTATATTTTTCTTTTAATGATGAAGACGACGTGCAGGAAACGCACACTAATGTGTGTCCTTGGCTATGTTTGGACTAAAGTATGAGTTTAGAGAATAGAGTAGCAAACTTTAGTTTGTAGTTGTTTGCTCTGTAAACCAAAATCATAACTGCTCTCTTCATCTCAGACGTCCAACACAAATTCAGGAAGACACATTAAAGTGAGTTGAGTTCATGAAAAGTTTTACTACACATTACAATTACCAACAACACACAAGTCATTGTTGTTGTTTTTTTGTTGTCTGTTTTTTTGTTTTTTTTGTTTTACTGTAGGCAGAGGAAATTAATAACATTATAGGGATGGGCCAAAGAAAAGGCAAACTACATAAATACATACAGGTAGTTGTAAGGTGTACCCAGCTAAATGACAGGTAGTTAATAGTAATGGACCCTTAATTGGGTCCATTTGTACACTCTCTGTTACATTAACATCGATATTATGTGGCGATTTGTCCAGGGTGTACACCGCCCTCTGTCCGATTGTAGCTGAGATAGGCGCCAGCGCCCTCCGCCACCCCAAAAGGGAGTAAGCGTGTTGTGGTATGGCAGAAAGTTGCAGTGTTGTGTCTCTATGTTGATTTGTTGCGGTGTTCTGGCTTCATGTTGATGTGTTGTTGCTTTATTTTGACTTGTGGTGTAAAGTTGTTGTGTTGTGGCTCTATGTCGATGTGTTGTGGCATAACGTTATTGTGTTGTGGCTTTATGTTGATGTCTTGTGGCCACTGTACAGAATAGAGTGAAATGACCATAAACCGTATAGAAATAACGAAAATCCTTACAGGAAGTAGACATTCAATGAAAAGATGCTATGCAGTTTAGTAGGATTTAGTTTGTTTAGTCAAGCAAACAAAAGAAAAACAATCCAAACATATTACTTAACTTCTCCTGGGCTGCAAAGTGGTCATATTATATTAAATCCATTTTATCGCAATATAGGAAAGGATTGTGCAATAATGGTTGGAATATTTTACACTTTGCATGTGAGAGTTTTTTTTATCTTTACCGCCACAAGTCTTTTTGTCCAGAAGTTTGTACCCAGATGGACAGTCACAAACAAAACCAATTCTCTGGTCCCTGCAGATGTGGGAGCAGCCACCGTTGTTGTCTGCACACTCGTTCAGGCCTGCAGACAGAATGGCAGAAGGAGCGAGGCAGATTAAGTGACCCAACAGTGGCACACAATAAAACAATCAACAACAGAGTCAAATCTTAAAGTTGAGAGTGAAGATCATTCGTGAGGGTACAGGAAAATGTAGATCCACAATGAACAGTCTTGGTAATGGGGAATAAAAGAGCTTTAGTTCCACAAGGGCATGCTAGTGTTTATGTTCATAACCCACAAATTACCCTCTGACACATTAGTTGAACCCATGCATTAAATTCCCATTTCCCACCCACCATCCTTTTGTTTAATTCTCCCCACTTCCCACCTTTGCATGTCCTTTTTCTATTGTATCTGTTTCAAAGTCTCCATTTATCCCCCTTGTCTTTCAGCTGCCCCCGGGGGAGTGTGGAGAGATCACTGCAGAAAGCTAAAGCTGGTACTTCATTACCGCTTTAGATTAAAGATTTAAGCTTCAAGGCTACAGGTACTGCGGAGAAACATTTAAGCTGGGAGACGCTGCGTGAATAGAAACAGAAAAAAGGAGCAAATGAATACCTTCAGACATTTTAAACATGGTATGAACAAGCAGGCATCTTGAATAAATTAATTAAAAAAACATGCAAAATGAGTACACCTGAAGTACTGAGCAAGTCTTTTCCTAGCTGTCATTTTGACATTTCAAAGCAGTAAGTAGTAGGACGGATACTAGGAGGTGGCACTTTCATGACTTCTGCGGTGCTTTTTTTTGTGGACTTCTCGATCTGCCTCCCAGGAGCCTTTTGGCCATGGAGACCAGCTGCTGGGTCTCTGCCACACCAGAGTCCGTTTGGAGAGACTGAAGGAGATGCAGATGAAGAGCATACTTGCCAACCTTGAGACCTCCGATTTCAGGAGGTGGGGGATGGGGGGAGTGGGGCGGAGGCGTGGTTGGGGCGGGGGGTGGAGGGCGTGGTTACGACGGGAGGAGTATAATTTTACCAACTCGAGTATTTCATATATATTTCATATACATATATATAGATTTATATATATGTATGAAATACTTGACTTTCAGTGAATTCTAGCTATATATATGTATTTTATTATAAATAAAAGAAATAGTTGAATTTCAGACGGCACCTATCAAATACACAGTAATATAAACACAGTTGTTCTAACTGTACTGTGCTTGCTGGTTACTAAAAAAAACAACAACACTTACCTTTCACTATTTGAGTAACCATTGTTCTGCCAATTGCGTACTGGCGACCGATCTCCGAATCCGGGAACATATCCTTCACGGGTTTGTTGTAGACATCCGGAAAGGAGAATGGGATAATGCTTCCAGCTATCAGCATAGCCATCTTTGTCTCAGCATAAGTTACACCATCGGGTCTCCATTTTGCGAGGTGGCCCATAATACTGGGTTGTGAACAATGCTTTGTGCTCCGTTGACCGTTCATTACTGACTATATCCGTTCGGCCACCGTGTTCAATGGAGAAGTCTGTTCTACAAAATTTAAAGGCAACATACCCCTTCCCCGTTGAACTCTCCTGGATAAACTGAAATTCTTGTTTCCATTCGTTTTGGAACTTGCAAGCGTATTTCTTCATTTTGCTCGTCGACGGTGTAATATTTTGGGTTGGAGTCAATAACCAGGTAAGGTGATGAAGTTACGTCTCTTTACTGTGGGCTTCAGAACAGACTTCCTAATGCATGTTCCTTGACTGCACTTAAATGTAGAATATATGTCGAATATGTGTATATTATTCATATATTATATATTCTATATATCACATATTATAAATATTACATTATTTATTATTATCATTGTTTATTGTGAGTGAACTGTGGTGCTGAATTTCCCCCAGGGATCAATAAAGTACATTCTAGTCTATTCTATGTACAGTAGATGGCAGTATTGTCCTATTTAAGAGGGTCACAACATTGCTGAGTCAGGTCCGCATGGAGCTGGAGGGGGCGTGGCCTCCAGCTCCGCCTGAATTTCGGGAGACTTTTGTGAGAAAATTTGTCCCGGGAGGTTTTCTGGAGAGTTCGCTGAATTTCGGGAGTCTCCCGGAAAATCCGGGAGGGTTGGCAAGTATGATGAAGAGACAGGGCTGCGGAGCTAGCACTGAGCACCGGGATGGACAAGCCTCACAGTATTTTGGCTGAATGAGCAGGTATCGGACACCTCAGTCTCCTTGGACGCATCCTCGCTCATCCATGCAGACTGGACACTGGCCCACAGCGATCTCCTGGTTGCTTTGTTGGGTCTGCTCCTGTCTCTGGCCATGCTTTCTCCACCCCAGCAGACGATGGCGTGGAACACCGTAGAGGCCACCACAGTGTATATGTTTCTTTTCCTTTTATCTATATTGTGTGAAGAAGTGGCTAGTTGAATCAGCTCTGCTTTTTTAATGTATTTAATGTCCTTTGTGTTCTTTGATGTTTCCCTCTTACACGCCTGTAAGAGGAATGTGTGTTATGGCTATGAGTTGTTTTTTTACCTTGGCCTCAGTCTGGACCCCCTCTCCAGGGGCCCAGGCTTAGACAGATTTTTTTTTCTCACCCCTCATCCCAATTGTTTCTCAATTGTATCTCACCTTTTTTGTAAAGGGGGCCGGAAGTTGGCAGACCCGACAGACCTTTAATGTTTGTCTGATCTTGAAAGGGATTGTGCTGAAAAATGTAATTTCCCCTCGGGGATTAATAAAGTGTTTCTGATACACGTATAACATGCCTTGATATTGACACTTTTTTAACAGTTAAGGCAGGAATTATGTACTGCACTGAGTGACATTCTAATCGTAAATGGTCTCTATGGGAGATGTGTCAGAAAAGTTCCAGGATTGTTTTTGTTGATTACATTGTTTGAAGTAAGGAACACAAGCCTCAAACAACAACATAACACTTTGGGCCTGATCGACTAAATCAGGGGTGTCAAACTCATTTTAGATCGGGGCCAGATGGAGATTAATTTACTCATTAGTGGGCCGGACTGGTAACATTACGGCACGATGTCTTAAAAATAAAGACAACTTCTTTGATTAAAAATAGAACAAGCACATTCTGAAAATGTACAAATCATAACGATGTTGTTTTTTGTTTTTTTACCCTTACATGTTGCAGTTAAGAGTATTCCATCTTTATTTGTCGTTATTTATAATTTCTAAATAAATTATGTGACAATGTTCATCAGTCAACTCATTGGTGTTAATTTTCAATTTATCAAAATAAAAAATAATATCAAAATCAAATTACAGGATGTTATTTATGTAGTTTGCTAATTTTCCTCGACGGTGCACTAACATCATGTGGTTTATTTTATTTTATTTTTTTTTACATATGTAGCATCATCTAACATGATGGTAAATATTTGCTATTGGGACATCTAGTGGACACATTTAGAACAGCAGTTTCTTTCATTCTGGTCATTTTTATACAGCGCAAACTCATCCCGCGGGCCGTACTTTTGACACCCCTGAACTAAAGGTTTGCGTGTTAAAACATGTTCCAATTTAATTGCGCAAGCAAATCCAATGTATCATGGTTGTGTGCAGAGGACTTGGTCTGTTAAATAAGCAAAATAAAGAGCGCAACCCATTTAGTGTCTGTCTTCATGTATATGCAGAATGTGTCCTGGGCATGACGTTAAAGTGCATCCGGCAGTGGACTCTCCTCTATGGGGTCTTGGGGCACAAGGAGGTTAACCCCTTTACTACTGTTACCCCAGGTGGCCCTTGGCGAAGGCTTAGTACCTGACTGCCCCCTAGCCAGGGATACAGTGAAGACCTCAACGGCGGAGCAGGTGGAAAACGGTAGATGTAAGAACCACCACAACGGCTGCGATGGCGGAAGAAGGCACCTCCACACCCATGTGGGCCCAGTTATGGGGAAATAACAACCCAAGATCTCAACAGTGGAACAGGCGGAGGATGATTGCTAACCCTATGGAGCGTCACAACGGCTGGGATTGCGGATGAAGGCTGCAGCAGAAAAGGGTCCCCAGTTGTCTTGGACTCCATGCCACTGGATCCTGACCCGGATTTGTCAAGGATCGTGTGGTGACTGTCTGTGCACTAATCTCCCCATGTTAAACAAAGTAACACATGGGTATCCTCCATAAAGGGATACCCCCTACCAAGAGGATCATCATACTTGCTTTGAGTGACTGCCGATGATGATGATGATGATGATATGCAAAATATAAGCTGATCATCAAAATGCTCACAATACTGAGAGCAGGAGATGCAAATATACTCATTTATTACTTGTAATTTGATTTATCAGGACTAAAACTGTTCTGTGGGCACTATTTTGCATCTATGTTTAGTAGTTCATAGAAACTGACACGGACAAAACATGAGGGAAAGAATATTCTTTGTGTTCGTGTCAACATATTTATGTTGTCAGAAATAAAAATATTAGACGTAACGTCTGGTCAGCAATACTATTTTATAATTGTATAGCTGCTCGATGACTAAAAAGGCTGATTAAAACACATTTATTTGATTCTGATTTTGGTGACTGCTGGCGTTCTCTTTTTAACGCGGTTTGTTTTTTGATATGGGAATTTTTTTATTTTATAATATAATATAAATACTATATTAAAAAAAAAATCATCTAACGACACATGCTTATACACTGTTTTGGATGGGTTTTGAAATTCAAAGTTAAAGTTCCAATGATTGTCACACACACTCTTGGTGTGGCGAAATTATTCTCTGCATTTGACCCATCACCCTTGACCACGCCCTGGGAGGTGAGGGGAGCAGTGGGCAGCAGCGATGCCACGTCCGGGAATCATTTTTGGTGATTTTACCCCAAATTCCAACCCTTGATGCTGAGTACCAAGCAGGAAAGGAATGAGTCCCATTTTTATAGTCTTTGGTATGAGTCGGCCGGGATTTGAAATCACATCCTACCGATCTCAGGGCGGACACTCTAACCACTAGGCCACTGAGTAGGTTATGACAAGATGCCACAACGAGGTGTACATATTTATTTGGACATTAAGTCCAAAACACAAAAATTTTGAATAAATTATTATTTTAATCAACAGTAAACTTGGCATGTGCACAACAATGTAGTGTGACATACAGTGACATAAATGCTGATAAAAACTGATTTTTTTAATGCAAACTCAAACACAATTATTTAACCAAAACCAAAAACTACTGGGGTCAATATTATTAGCCCTCCTGATGCTAATAGCAGTAGTGTGTCCTTTTTGCTGGGTAACTGCCTGCAATCTTGTGTTATAGTTATAGTTGTATTATAGTCTCACACACGTCTCCTCAGCTATCCCAGCCTATTATTCTTTGGCAAACCTCTCAAGGTCCCCCAGATTTGAGGGCCTTCTGCAGTCTTCAATTCTCCCAAAAGATTCTTGACAGGATTCAAGTCAGGTCTTTCTGTCGGCCAGACAATAACATTCACTTTGGCCTTCTGGAAGTAGTTATTTACCAGGAGTTATGTATATTTTGGGTCGACTCATACCCAGTTTTGCTGCTGACTGCATGAGGTTTTCCTCCAAGGTCTTCTAATATCCTCCTTTCTTCAGGATTCCTTCCATCTCGACAAGATTCCCAGTTCTAAATGCCTTGACGCATCCCCACAGCGTAATGCTCCCACCGCCATGTTTCACTGTGGTGACCATGTTCATGACCATGGGTTGCATTCCTCTCCCTTCTTTCTCCAATCACAAGCAGTGTCTTGATGGCCAAAGAGCTCTAGTTATGTTTTATCTAACAAAAGATATGCGTCCAGTATGCATACCGGTAGTCTTTCTCTAGGTTGTCCTTTGTATGCTTCAGTCTGGCTCAAAGGTGTCTTTATTGCAGAAGTGGACTTTTTTTTGGTCTGCAGCCCCGCAGTCCATTCCTAGGCTCCAGTGATTGTCTTCTTTGAGACTAAAATTCCAGACTTGGCCAAGTCATTCACTGGTGTCTTGGCATTTGTTCTGAGGTCATGAGACACATCTTTCACTCACTTTAATTCCACAGTCTCTGAAATATTTCCTTTCCTACCTCTGCCAGGCATGTTTTGTACCATGTGGCTACCTTTGAATATCTTAATGATACTTCTCACTCCAGTTCTTGACACTAGACAACGCAGTGATAACCTTGTGTAAGCATCTCGTTCTTAGTATGCATCAATGATTATTTGCCTTTAGTCTAAACTGATTTATTTAGTTTTTGGCATGATGCTTTCTGAGTCCTGAATCATCCAGCGTGAACGGAATCTTCTGCTCTGCGCTACAGGTCTCAAATACAGAGTCTGTGTTCACTATAGACTTAATTTAGGTTTGATCAATCAGAGAAGATGGCTTCAAATACTTGATGTCTGTCAGACTCATGGGAGATTTTAAGAGGGCTAATGATTTTGACTGGTCACTTTTGTTTTTTGTGAAACAACTTCCTGTGTGCAAAAAAAATATTTGAAGCATCCAAAATGAAAGTAGGTTGCTTGGAAAAGATGTGTTGAAAATTAATTGCTAAATATAACAGCACAAAAATGACATTTTAATGAGGGGTGGGCAAACAATTCCGTCCTCAAATGTGTGTGTGTATCACAATATATACAAACCCCGTTTCCATATGAGTTGGGAAATTGTGTTAGATGTAGATATAAACAGAATACAATGATTTGCAAACCATTTTCAACCCATGTCCCGTTGAATATGCTACAAAGACAACATATTTGATGTTCAAACTGATAAACATTTTTTCTTTGCAAATAATCATTAACTTTAGAATTTGATGCCAGCGTATATATATATATATCTATATATCTCTCTCTCTCTCTCTCTCTCTCTCTATATATATATATATATATATATATATATATATATATATATATATATATAAATAAATATATATATACATACACATCTATATATACACACATATATGTATATTCATATATATATATATATATATATATATATATATATATATATATATATATATATGTTCATCTTTCAAATCTTGCAATATTCTCAAAAAGCAGGCTATGAATATGATTGAAGATTCATATCCAATACCTATTATCTAGACCAGTGGTTCTCAACCTTTTTTCAGTGATATACCTCCTGTGAACATATTTTTAATTCGAGCACCCCCTAATCAGAGCAAAGCATTTTTGGTTGAAAAAAAAGAGATACTGACGTAAAATACAGCACTATGTCATCAGTTTCTGATTTATTAAATTGTATAACAGCGCAAAACATTGCTAATTTGTAGTGGTCTTTCTTGAACTATTTGGAAAAAAAGATATAGAAATAACTAAAAACTTGTTGAAAAATAAACAAGTGATTCAAAGATTTGTACACATAGAAGTAATCATTAACTTAAAGTGCCCTCTTTGGGGATTGTAATAGAGATCCATCTGGATTCATCAACTTAATTCTAAACATTTCTTTACAAAAAAAGAAATCTTTAACATCAATATTTATTGAACATGTCCACAAAAAATCTAGCTGTCAACACTGAATACTGCATTGTTGCATTTCTTTTCACAGTTTATGAACTTACATTCAAATTTTGTTAAACTATTATTCAATAAATACATTTATGAAGGATTTTAAAATCGATGCTATGTTTAGATTATTTAAAAAAAAATCTTACCTACCCCTTGGCATACCTTCAAGTACTCCCAGGGGTACGCGTACGCCCATTTGAGAACCACTGATCTAGACCACAAGGAAGTGTTTTAAATGTTGATTAAAATCATCATATAGGTCTTTCCTAAATGTGGTCTTAGATTTTTTCCCTGGGTAACTTGCATAGTTTGCCCTTTTTTACAGCACTCCTCCCATTTTAATTGTTTCTCATATTTTCCTGCACTTTATCTTTGATATAAAAGAAACCCCCGACAACACACGTAAACATCGGCGTAACACATCAAGTCGCAGATAAATCCGGCCTTCAAAATAAACGCACGCTGGCAAAATAACAAGGTTGCACCACAGAAGTCAGTCGGGCTTTTCCACCAGCACATCCCCACAGACTGGAAATATAAAGCTTCATTACCCATCATTTAAAAAAAAAATTCTCGTATTTTCTGGAAGGAATAATTGGAGATGCTGAAATAATTATGTGGTTTCAGGACAATGTGATGATGGTGAATATCTACCAGCCGCTACATCATACAAGCCGCAAATGTGTAATTTAGCATGAACATTTCATGACCCTGTATACTTTTTCTCAACTGCAGCGTCGTTGGCATTGACTGGGATGTTAGATCCGTGCTTGAAGCTTGCTAAAGGCTAATTATCGATGGTGTGTGGATAATCTGCGTGGCTCCTAATGGGCAATGCAGTCTGATCACATTTCCCTGTCTAAGCTCGCACTCGAGGGCACAGGCGCTTGGCTCTTTGATCATAACAACGCAGTTGAGAAATGTCCTGATTTAGTCTGCCTTGATCAAATTAAGCTCCTCTTATCAGCAAGAGTGACCGCCCACATTAAAAGAAGTTGATGATGCCTGGAAGTGAATGTGTTAATCAGTAGCACTACGCTGGCTCGGTAATACATGAAGCGTCACGACCTCTCAGGATAATCCAGTATTTGCATGACTGTTTGTATTTGCGAGACAGGATCTTACCGCACTCCTTCATGGGTTCATCAGACCAGTCCTTGCAGTCTTTTACGTTGTTACACACCTTGCTGCTGTCGATACACTCCCCGTTCTTACAGCGAAAGTGCCTTGGCCCCTCGCACTTTGTAACTGTCAACACACACGTGATATCCAGTTTTATGCTGATGCACAAATAAAAGAAACGTAAAACAGGCCAGACAAAAAGTCACTTTTTTAAATTGGGTAAATGCTTCATAAAGATTATTTATTGCTTTTTGTATTTTTACATGCAATTTATACGAGAAAACAGGATCTGGTAAAGCAAAAAAACAGCAATACGATACATTATATTGTTTTAATTGTTAAGAACACTTTACATTTTACATACGTCCGACACTGATTGTTATTTATTACTTTGGTACTCTTGTCTTGTTCTGTATATTGTACAGTATTTTGTGTTTCTATAGTGTTTTGTATATTGTACAGGATTGCCTATTATTTTAATTGGATAGTTTCAATTGTTAGTTCTGTATCAAAATGGATACATGGATGATACAGCAGAGGATTGGGAGAATGTTATGTGGTCAGATGAAACCAAAATAGAACTTTTTGGTATTACCTCAATTTGTCGTGTTTGGAGGAAGAAGAATACTGAGTTGCATCCCAAGAACACCACACCTACTGTGAAGCATGGGGGTGGAAACATCATGCTTTGGGGCTGTTTTTCTGCTAAGGGGACAGGACGATTGATCCGTGTTAAGGAAAGAATAAATGGGGCCATGTATCGTGAGATTTTGAGCCAAAACCTCCTTCCATCAGTGAGAGCTTTGAATGGTTGACCAAATACTAATTGTCCACCATAATTTACAAATAAATTCTTAAAAATTCCTACAATGTGAATTCCTGGATTTTTTTTCACATTCTGTCTCTCACAGTTGAAGTGTACCTATGATGAAAATTACAGACCTCTGTCATCATTTTAAGTGGGAGAACTTGCACAATCGGTGGCTGACTAAATACTTTTTTGCCCCACTGTACATACATACATACATACATATATGTATATATATATGTATATATATATATATATATATATATATATATATATATATATATATATATATATTCACAATTTTAAATAGAAGTCAATATACTAACAGAAATGCAGTTTTATTGACATACGCGAAATTTTTTTCAATGTTTTACTTGAATGTACATCATTTATTTATTCAAAACTTGCTAACAGTTTTATCTAAAGGTCTGGGTGTATTTTGAAGTGAAACACACACACACACAATCACACACACACACACACACACACACACACACACACACACACACACACACACACACACACACACACACACACACACACACACACACACACACACACACACACATATATATATATGTATGCACACGATATTCAAAATATATAGGAATAAGCACCTCCAAGTCGAGTCCAGGGTTCTCGCTCGGAAAAGGGTGGAGTGCCAGCTCAGGAGTGGGGAGGAGACCCTGCCCCAAGTGGAGGAGTACAAGTCCCTCGGAGTCTTGTTTACGAGTGAGGGAAGAGTGGATCGTGAGGTTGACAGGCGGATCGGTGCCGTGTCTTCAGCAATGCGGACGCTGTATCGATCCGTTGTGGTGAAGAAGGAGCTGAGCCGGAAGGCAAAGCTCCCAATTTACCGGTCGATCTACGTTCCCATCCTCACCTATGGTCATGAGGTTTGGGTTCTGACCGAAAGGACAAGATCACGGGTACAAGCGGCCAAAATTAATTTTCTCCGCCAGTTGGCGGGCCTCTCCCTTTGAGGTAGGGTGAGAAGATCTGTTATCCAAGAGGAGCTTACACTAAAGTCGCTGCTCCTCCACATTGAGAGGAGCCAGATGAGGTGGTTCGGGCATCTGGTCAGGATGCCACCCGAACGCCTCCCTAGGGAGATGTTTCGGGCACGTCCGACCGGTAGGAAGCCACGGGGAAGACCCAGGACACGTTGGTAAGACTATGTCTCCCGGCTGGACTGGTAACGCCTCGGGAGGAGCTGGAGGAAGTGGCTGGGGAGAGGGAAGTCTGGGCTTCCCTGCTTTGGCTGCTGCCCCCGCAACCCGACCTCGGATAAGTGGAAGACGATGGATGGATGGATATTCAAAATATATTCCTAATCATTTTCTGCTATTTATAACCTCCTCCATTTATATCCTAGTCTATTTAAAATACAAATTTACACACTACCATTTTTGTGTTACTCAGTGGGCTAAATCTGGGATGACAAGAAATAAGTATTGGTATGACAATAAAATTCCTTGAATTCTTGAACATGTACACAAAACACAAATACTGTATCATGAATGACAACAATGGAGTATAATTAAATGTTGATATTTTGTTTCACTCCTACTTAAAAGGGAATCAGAGACTTCCTAGATTGTCTTACTGACAGAGGTGGGTAGAGTAGCCAGAAATTGTACTCAAGTAAGAGTACTGTTACTTTAGAGATGTATTACTCACGTAAAAGTAAGGAGTAGTCACCCAAATATTTACTTGAGTAAAAGTAAAAAGTATGTTGTGAAAAAACTACTCAAGTACTGAGTAACTGATATGTAACCTATTCGTTTAATGATGACGGCAACAAGTAATGCACAAAAACATAAAAATAGCAATGAACAAATTCAGAGCCATGAATATCTCTTAAGCAACTAAAACAATAATATATATTAAATGATATATATTTGGTTTTACACTGTATTGAAAATAAAATAGAAAATTAATTTTACCTTTGCAATCTCATTATACTATTGGCTAAGTTTTATATTCATAAATGTAAGTTTTTCAATACCCGACCTGTTTTTGTGCATTTAAAAAAATATTTAGAACTCTATATTAAAACACTCCTCTAGCAACCAAAAAGCTGTGAAAAGGATGATGCTGTGTTCCAAATTTAAGTTGTTTACTGAGATTGAGTGAGCCTTTGGCTTTGCACTTTGTTTATTTTATATATATATATATATATATATTTTTTTTGCATTTTATTTTATCCATCCATCCATTTTATTTTAGTTACTTTGAATTTACAACCCCATGGCGCTGTTTTGTACGGTTTTTATACTGTTTTGTACTGTTTTTGTACTTACTTTGATTATTATTTTCAACTGTTTGGAAATGTTGAAATTTAGTGTGCAGGTAATCATGTGACCGCCTGGCTCTGTTTGATTGGTGAAACGGAGTCAAACGCAGAGGTGGGTAGTAATGCGCTACATTTACTCCGTTACATCTACTTAAGTAATTATTGGGATAAATTGTACTTCTGAGAGTAATTTTTATGCAACATACTTTTACTTTTACTTGATTATATTTATAGAAAAGAAACGCTACTTTTACTCTGCTCCATTTATCTACATTCAGCTCGTTACTCGCTACTTTTTTTATCGATCTATTAATGTTTGTTTTAGTTTTTCAAAGTAGGATATACGCATGCCTGCGTTTCACCAATCACATGTAGTGACTGGTGACGTTGGACCAATCAAACAGAGCCAGACGGTCACGTGACCGTCAAACGTCGAGTCCGACTTAAAAATGTTGAAAAACTTATTGGGGTGTTACCATTTAGTGGTCAGTTGTTCGAAATATCTACTGTACTGTGCAATGTACTAAGAAAAGTTTCAATCAATCAATCAAAAGTGTAAAGGAAAAAAGACACTTTTTATTTCAACTATACTTCCCGTCAAAAGCCTAAAGACTGATCGCACAGTTCCTGTCTTCACAATAAAAGTGCCGCTCCATCGCGCCTGCGCTAACAAAATAATAAGAGTCTCCGAAAGCCAGCGCAAACAAGCTAGCAAGCTACGGAGTTTGCCGCCAATGTATTTATTGTAAAGTGTATAAAAACTAATATGGAAGCTGGACAAATAAGATGCCAAAAACCAACGACTTTCATGTGGTATTAGACGGAAAGGAAGAACTTTTTTTCTCCTCCATTTTAAAACGTGGACGTTTTCAGCACTATACTGTCTGATTCCAATCAATGCAAGTCATCAGAGTCAGGTAATACAACAACTTATATTCTTGTCTTCATGAAAGATAGGAATCTATGTGTTAAACATGCATGTATATTCATTAAAACACCTTTAACATGTCAAAAAAAACGGCAAATAAAATAAATATAAATTATATAGTGTATATATATATATATATATATATATATATATATATATATATATATATATATATATATATATCCAGCCATTATATATGATATGTGTGTGTATGTATATATGAGGTAGATCACCTCGACTTGGTCCTTTATTAAATAATTGATTGACGTTGAAAAACTTATTGGGGTGTTACCATTTAGTGGTCAATTGTACGGAATATGTACTGTACTGTGCAATCTACTAATACAAGTTTCAGTCAATCAATCAATTAATGCCTACTGAGGCTATGGTGCAGTTAAGTTATTGTGGCTCAATTTGCCTTTTTTTATTTTAATGTATTATTATTTAATATATATTATTGTTTTAGTTGCTTAATAGATATTCCTGGCTCTGAATTTGCTCATTGCTATTTTTATGTTTTTGTGCATTATTTGTTGCCATAATGAGGTTACTCATCAGTTACTCAGTACTTGAGTAGTTTTTTCACAACATACTTTTTACTTTTACTCAAGTAAATATTTGGGTGACTACTCCTTACTTTTACTTGAGTAATAAATCTCTAAAGTAACAGTACTCTTACTTGAGTACAGTGTTTGGCTACTCTACCCACCTCTGGTCAAACGTCACCATTGACTGCATTTGATTGTTGAAACGCAGGCATTTGATAGATCCTAATTTAAAGGTATGTCTGACAAACCAAAACAAACAAAGCGTGCATCAACAGATCAATAAAAATCAGATAAATGGAGCGGAGTAAAAGCAGCGTTTCTTCTCTATAAATATACTCAAGTAAAAGTATGTTGCATTAAAACTACTCTTAGAATTACAATTTATCCCAAAATATACTCAAGTAGATGTAACGGAGTAAATGTAGCACGTTACTACCAACCTCTGTTTACTGATGATACAAAGTTCGTATGTTTAATGACATTTTGAAGGTTTGTTTTACACTTTTTTTTTTATGCTCAAAACATTTCTTTGTATTTGTTTATTGTATCTGTCTGCTTCGTCATATGCGTCATTAAATGTAAAACCAGATTACGACGCTAACCAGTGAAGCCATGTGCTGTCATGTGTTCCTTTTTTTTATAGGGCTTATATATTTCATATATATACTTTAACGGTAGCTCAAGTGAGATAAGAGACTACAAAACACAATTGCAAGTACAAAAGTATGTCACTATTAATCGCATGCTGATTTTAGGACATGCTTTATCTAAGTGGCATTATTTTTCTTTATTTTCTGTGGCGTGCTTCTCACCGTTGACACAGCCGGCTTCATCACTGTAGTCTGGACAGTCGTGGACTTTATTGCACTGTTTGGTGCCGTGGATACAGGAACCATCGCCACACTGGAACTCATCAGGTCGACATGTGAGCACGGCTGGGGGAACATAACAGACAAATATTAAAGGTAGCAACACATTTTACATTTGTTATTAAAGATGTGTATTCACTTTAAAGAAATCATTAATACAGTTGGGAAGGGATTCCTTTGGCCCTTTTCCTGGCTGAGTCTTGCGTAAGAGGAAAGGCTGGGTTAATCATTTTGCAACGCAGTCTGTTGAAAACGATTGGAAAGTGCCATTCTACAAACCCCGTTTCCATATGAGTTGGGAAATTGTGTTAGATGTAAATATAAATGGAACACAATGATTTGCAAATCATTTTCAACCCATATTCAGTTGAATATGCTACAGAGACAACATATTCGATGTTTAAACTGATAAACGTTTTTTTTTTTTTGCAAATAATCATTAACTTTAGAATTTGATGCCAGCAACACGTGACAAAGAAGTTGGGAAAGGTGGCAAAAAGTACTGATGAAGTTGAGGAATGCTCATCAAACACTTATATGAAACATATCACAGGTGTGCAGGCTAATTGGGAACAGTTGGGTGCCATGATTGGGTATAAAAGCAGCTTCCATGAAATGCTAAGTCATTCACAAACAAGGATGGGGTGAGGGAAACCAATTTATAAGCAAATTGTCGAACAGTTTTAGAACAACATTTCTCAATGAGCTATCGCAAGGATTTTAGGGATTTTACCATCTACGGTCCGTAAAATCATCAAAAAGTTCAGAGAATCTGGAGAAATCACTGCACTTACGCGATGATATTACGGACTTTTGATCCCTCAGGCGGTACTGCATCAAAAACCGACATCAGTGTGTAAAGGATATCACCACATGGGCTCAGGAACACTTCATAAAAGCACTGTCAGTAACCACAGTTGCTCGCCACATCTGTAAGTGCAAGTTAAAACTCTACTATGCAAAGCCAAATCCATGTATCACTAATATCCTGAAACGCCGTCGGCTTGGCTGGGCCCGAGCTCATTTAAGATGGACGGATGCAAAGTCGAAAGGTGTTCTGTGGTCTGACGAGTCCACATTTTAAATTATATTTGGAAACAGAGGACGTGGTGTCCTCCAGAACAAAGAGGAAAATAATCATTCGGATTGTTATAGGCGCAAAGTTCAAAAGCCAGCATCTGTGATGGTATGGGGGTGTATTAGTGCCCAAGGCATGGGTAACTTACACATCTGTGAAGGCACCATTAATGCTGAAAGGGCCATACAGGTTTTGGAGCAACATATGTTGTCATCCAAGCAAAGTTATCATGCTTATTTCTTGCTTATTTCAGCAAGACAGGTGTTCCAACACTGTGCCTTCGTAAAAAAAGAGTGCAGGTACTTTCCTGGCCCGCCTGCAGTCCAGACCTGTCTCCCATCGAAAATGTGTGGTGGATTATGAAGCGTAAAATACGACAGCGGAGACCCCGGACTGTTGAACGACTGAAGCTCTACATAAAACAAGAATGGGAAAGTATTCCACTTTCAAAGCTTCAATAATTAGTTTCCTCAGTTCTCAAATGTTTATTGAGTGTTTTTAAAAGAAAAGGTGATGTAACACAGTGGTGAACATGTCCTTTCCCAACTACTTTGGCATATGTTGCAGCCATGAAATTCTAAGTTAAGTATTATTTGCAAAAAAATATCGTGTATGAGTTTGAACTTCAAATATCTTGTCTTTGTAGTGCATTCAAATGAATATGGGTTGAAAAGCATTTGCAAATCATCGTATTCCGCTTATATGTACATCTAACGCAATTCCCCAACTCATATGGAAATGGGGTTTGTACATAGCAACTGATGCTTTGGTCAAAGTTGGAATTGCCACAAAACACACTTTGAGATATTCAACACTCCCCCATTTGTCACGTTTCATGTGTCGGGTAAACGGTGATGAATGGGGCCTTATGAATCCTCTTCCTACTGTATTATAGGGCCTCTAACCGGGCCTGCTCCAACAGCAACAAGTATGTTCATTAAATGTATTACCTCTTTAAAGTGCTGTTTAATTACTCATACAGGGTGTTTGGGAGTTGTCTCTGCCATGGGAGGCGAACATAATCGATTCTTATACAAACCGTACTTCCATTAAAGGGCAAAGCTGTAGGGATAAAAGGTGTCCCAATATTTCAATACGTGTGTCTATTAGTGTCTACTAATACCAGTTTAGCATAGACATTCAGAAATGCTGGATGAATGTTGTGGGATATGTACACCTGTGTTAGATGTCCTCAGTCTCTTGCCAAACTGGACCCGAGCTCAGTGAATTAAAGCCAATCGACAAAAAAAATACTCATCATCCTTTCATGGTTATTTATTACCTGCTGATTGTAATCATCAAAATTCAAAATCTCCCTACTAACTCCCAAGTGCCTCCATGGAAATTCCCCCGTCTACCTCAAAGAACTGCTCACCCCCAAATCCTCCACACGACACCTCCGCTCCAAACAGGCTAATCTCCTCCAACCTCCAAGGATAAAGCTACGAACTATGGGAGACCGGGCTTTCCGCTCCGCTGCTCCCAGTCTGTGGAACGCTCTCCCTGACCACCTGAGTGCAAATCAGACTGTGGATGCTTTTAAAGGCCTACTGAAACCCACTACTACCGACCACGCAGTCTGATAGTTTATATATCAATGATGAAATATTAACATTGCAACACATGCCAATACGTCCTTTTAAGTTTACTAAATTGCCATTTTAAATTTCGCGCGAAGTATCCTGTTGAAAACGTCGGTATGATGACACGTATGATGACGCGTGCGCGTGACGTCTCGGATTGTAGCGGGCATTTTTTTCCAGCCTGATCCAAGCTATAAGTAGTCTGCTTTAATCACATAATTACACAGTATTCTGGACATCTGTGTTGCTGAATCGTTTGCAATTTGTTTAATTAATAATGGAGAAGTCAAAGAAGAAAGATGTAGGTGGGAAGCGGTGTATTGCAGCTGCCTTTAGCAACACAAACACAGCCAGTGTTTCCTTGTTTACATTCCCGAATGTGAAGCTTTACTATGGAACGGAGCGGTCAAGCAAACATGGTCAACCGGCAGGTTTCTGTGAGAAAATTGTGGTAATAAGTCGGCTCTTACCATAGACATGAGCGGAGCTTGCGTCCTCCTGCAGATGAGGACTCTCTTACCTCCTCCCACCGGAGAGACTGGCGGTCACCACACCCGTGGCCTCACCCCTCAGACTTTCAGGCACCATATAATCTCACTAAAACACTAGTAACACAATAAGCAGATAAGAGATTTTCCAAAATTATCTTAGTAAATGTGTCTATTAACATCTGAATCGCTCCCACTACCCTCGCCTTTTTTTTTTTTTACCTAGTCCTTCACTCTCACTATCCTCATCCACAAATCTTTCATCCTCGCTCAAATTAATGGGGAAATTGCCGCTTTCTCGGTCCGAATCGCTCTCGCTGCTGGTGGCTATGATTGTAAACAATGTGAGGATGTGAGGAGCTTCACAACCCGTGACGTCACGCGCACATCGTCTGCTACTTCCGGTACAGGCAAGGCTTTTTTATTAGCGACCAAAAGTTGCGAACTTTATCGTAGATGTTTTCTACCAAATCCTTTTAGCAAAAATATGGCAATATCGCGAAATGATCAAGTATGACACATAGAATGGACCTGCTATCCCCGTTTGAATAAGAAAATCTCATTTCTGTAGGCCTTTAAAAAAGGCTTAAAAACCCTTCTTTTAAAAAAGCCTTTTTATAGATATGCATGCTGGTTCTAGCTATTGGGCTGTTTCTAGTTTTATATTTTATTTATTTATTTATTATCATTATTATAATAACTACTATTTTTTTACACTGTGGCTCTTTGAGGTTGTTTGCTCAACGTAAAGTGATTTTTTACAAATAAAATGTATTATTATTATCAATTATTTTGATTAATATTGCCTTGCTTCCAGCAAAATCTGTTTTCTATTTGTTGCACACATCTCATTTGCATCTAATATGCGTAGTTTGCATTAGAAATAACTCATTCGTAGGTCGTGAAATATAATACAACCGAAAAAAAGGGGATATATTTCTGCAATTAATAAGTTCAAAAGATGCAGCCGGGGAGAACAAGGTGCATATGCGCGGTGATTATCTCATTGCTTCTTTCACAGCTCTCCTAGCTTAGGCAATCATTTTAAACTACTAAATATCATTTGGCACGTACCTCCAACCTCCCCCAACTAATGCAACTATTATGAGAAGGCTTTTAGACACAGCTAAAATTATACCATCATTAATTTGCAATCTGGGTTAGTTTGGCACGTTTTGAACCACAACCCAAATACCAAAAAACAAACAAAAAAAAACAAAAACATCACAGGTTGTTCATTAATGAACAACCTGTGTCATTAGTCAAAATTATTTTGCATTTGTCAAAACAGATGATACACAAATTAATATAACAATCAAAAAAGATTTCTTTGATGACTACACACTGCAAACTTGGCAGATGGGGTCCGGTATTGTGCAATTAGTTCTCCATTTGATGTTACGAGTGCAGGTATGTTGGCCACATCTGCTACATGACACTCAGTCCCCCTGCGTCCATATTTGTCTTTGTGTTGCGTGAGGCTGCCATCATCTCTACGAACGGTGAAGAGGACACCAGATGGGCTTTATGCTTCATAAAAGGACCTCCCACTCGTGCACATAGAGTACAACAAACACGCACTGTTACACAAGCACTATCGGCTTCACTGCTTTTCCAGATACTACAGTTGCATGGCAACCCAAATCTCGCATCATAATTACAAAGTTAGCATTGAGGTTTCTTCCACTGGAAACACAACAAGAGTCATTACTTTTCCCTATTAAATGCTCCAACATATACTGTAATTTGGGCTGAGTAGTGGCTTCACAATATGTATCATGATAAGATACAGTACTATATAATCATTACTTTCTGTGTGTTGGTTTTCGGTAAATGTTTTTTTTTAATTCAGTGCAAAACTTATTACCACTGATTAGAGTAAACTAATCTAAACTTTTAAAAAAGCTCCAAAGGGGTCAGTGCCCAACCAGACATAAACGTCATTGCGAGTCACTACATATGTCCAAAAGTAAACTTACTTTTTCATTACAATTAACTAGTGTTGTTAAATTTTGGTACCGGTACCAAAATTATTTCAATACGTTTCTAAATAAGGGGGACCACAAAAAATGTCCTTATTCGCTTTATATTAACAAACAATCTTAGGGGTACATAAACATATGTTTCTTATTTCAAGTATGTCCTTAAAAAAATAGTGAACATACAAGACAACCTGTCTTTTATTAGTAAGTAAACAAACAAACAAAGTCTCCTAAATTAGCTGCTGACGTATGCAGTGACATATTGTGCCATTTTTTCCATTCCATTATTTTGTCAACATTATTATGGACAAGTGGTACAAAATGAATTATTAATCTACTTGTTCATTTACAGGACTGTCTCAGAAAATTAGAACATTCTGATAAAGTCATTTATTTTCCATAATGCAACCAAAAAACATGAAAATGTCATGCATTCTGGATTGGTTACACATTAACTGAAATATTGCAGGCCTTTTATTATTTTAATATTGCTGATTATGGTATATAGCTTAAGAAAACTCAAAAATCCTATCTCAAAAAATTAGAATATTTCCTCAGACCAAGTAAAAAAAAAGATTTATAACAGCAAAACAAAATCTTAAACTTTTGAAAATGTCAATTAATGCACTCAGTACTTGATTGGGAATCCTTTTGCACGGATTACTGCATCAATGCGGCGTGGCATGGAGCCAATCAGCCTGTGGCATTGCTGAAGTGTTATGGATGCCCAGGATGCTTCAATAGCGACCTTTAGCTCATTTGCATTATTGGGTCTGGTGTCTTCCAGCTTCCTCTTCACAATACCCCATAAATTCTCTATGAGGGTCAGGTCAGGGGAGTTGGCAGGCCAATCGAGGAGAGTAATGCCATGGTCAGTACACCAGTTACTGGTGGTTTTGGCACTGTGGGCAGGTGCCAGATCATGCTGGAAAATGAAATAATCATCTCCATAGAGCTTTTCAACAGATACAGCAACAATATCCGTATTCCCATGGTCAAACCACTGCTGAACTCAAGACAACGGAAGAAGTGTCTGACTTGGGCTATGGAAAAGAAGCACTGGACAGTTGCAGAGTGGTTCAGAGTCCTGTTTTCAGACGAAAGCAAGTTTTGTATTTCATTTGGAAGTCAAGGGACTAGAGTCTGGAGGAAGACTGGAGAGGAGCAAAATCCAAGTTGCTTGAAATCCAGTGTGAATTTCCCACGCTCAGCAATGGTTTGGGGAGCCATGTCAGCTGCTGGTGTCGGTCCACTGTGTTTCATCAAGTCCAGAGTCAATGTAGCTGTGTACCAAGAGATTTTAGAGCACTACATGCTTCCATCTGTTGAAAAGCTATATGGAGATGATGATTTCATTTTCCAGCGTGATCTGGCACCTGCCCACAGTGCCAAAACCACCAGTAACTGGTGTACTGACCATGGCATTACTGTCCTCGATTGGCCTGCCAACTCCCCTGACCAGAACCCCATAGAGAATTTTTGGGGTATTGTGACGAAGAAGGTGAAAGAAAACAGACCCAATAATGCAAATGAGCTGAATGCCGCGATTGAAGCATTCTCGGCATCCAAAACACCTCAGCAATGCCACAGACTGATTCCCTCCACGCCACGTCGCATTGATGCAGTAATCCGTGCAAAAAGATTCCCAACCAAGTACTAAGTGCATTAATTGACATTTTCAAATGTTTGAATTTGTTTTGCTGTTCTAAATCTTTTTTTTTTTACATGGTCTGAGGAAGTATTCAAATTTTTTGAGATAGGATTTCTGAGTTTTCTTAAGCTGTATGCCATAATCAGCCATTTTAAAATAATAAAAGGCTTGCAATATTTCAGTTGATGTGCAATGGATACAGAATGTATGACATTTTCATGTTTTTAGTTGCATTCCAGAAAATAAAGGACTTTATCATCCATCCATCCATTTTCTACCGCTTATTCCCTTTTGGGGTCGCGGGGTACACCCTGGACAAGATGCCACCTCATCGCAGGGCCAACACAGATGGACAGACAACATTATCACAATATTGTAATTTTCTGAGACAGTCCTGTACTGTTAATATCTGCTTACTTTCTCTTTTAACATGTTCTATCTACACTTCTGTTGAAATGTCATAAAATCATTTATTCTTCTATTGTTTGGATGCTTTACATTAGTTTTGGATGATACCAAAAATTTGGGCATTGATCCTGATTTTATAAACATAATCTAAATAAAAGAAAAGCGAAAAAGATGTTGTGATGCCAAAAAATATCGACGTAATCATAGTAGTATTGACTAGATACGCTACTGTACTTGGTATCATTACAGTGGATGTTAAGTGTAGATCTACCAATCACATTCGTTTACATTTTGACGCCGGTGAGCTACGGTGTGTAGTGAAGCTCAGTGGCGGATAATAATCTATACTAAACTCCAAACAAAACAGGACAATGGCATGACAATATACAAATAAACAATCTATTCCTCGTCCTGCACGGATGATACTTGTAAGAAATTTAATTTATTCATCGCCATGGCGGCGAGAATTAGTCATTTACAATTAGCTAAAACACTGGACGTTTGCCGCTAGCTAGCTAGCCATGTCTTAAAACATCTCTTCCGGTAGGTTTCAGTGTTAAAACTTCACCTTAATCGTTAGGTTTTAAGCCAAAAAGCTTCCGTTCTCCCTTTTCTGTCTACACACTGTGTCTGTTTGGTAGTACTTCTTGATTGAGTGCCGCCGAACATGCTCGTGTGCTCGTAATCCACCAATGTCACAACGTGACGACGATGGGGGCGCCGTGGTGTATAGTATTGTACCGAATATGATTCATTAGGATCGCGGTTAAAACTAATACCGGTATACCGTACAACCCGACAATGAACACAAAAGTCTACTTACGACAGTTTGACTCATCGGATTTGTCCTTGCAGTCTGCGTCTCCATCACATTTCCAGTTGATACGGACACACTCTCCACTCCCGCACTGGAACTCGTTCACCATGCACCGAGGTTTCTGGGGTTCGGTTCTCCTGCTGCAGCGCTCCATGGATTCGTCCGACTTATCCTTGCAGTCTGGGTCCCCGTCACAGCTCCACAGTGCCGGGATGCATTCCGAGTCATTGCATCGGAATTCGTGCTGGTCGCAGCTGGGGACCGAGCACTTTTCTTCATCACTGCCGTCTCCACAGTCGTCGTCGCCATCGCAGACGAAGATTGGCGCTATGCACTTTCCGTTATGGCATTGGAAATCCTTGGATGGACAGGCCTTGGCATCTGCAGGCACATAAATTTGGAGCAAACCGAGGGAGTGAATATTAAATGGGAATGTTTTTGATGAAATACAATGTGTAAATCAGAATTAGAATCAGAATCAGAAATACTTTATTAATCCCCGAGGGGAAATTAATATTTTCAGCACAATCCCATTCAAGATCAGACAAACATTACATGGAGACAGAACAGGATCGCTGACGGGTCTGCCAACTTCCGGCGCCCCTTACAAAACAGGTGGGATCGTGAGTCTCAGACACAAAGGACCTGAGCAACTAAAATCCAAATACCACACAATAAACAGTGAGCAAACTATATGAAGACAAGGCAACTTGTGCAGACTGCCTCATTTACATGAGGCTTTGTGTGTACTATGCAGCGTTCACCATGGAAACACTCATTTACTGCTCATTCATATTACTATGCTTTTACCTGTGGCATTATTTTTTGGACATTTACAACAGAACAATGAACTCATTTTTTTTTTAGCGTGCTGAAGGCGTGCTCATGGAAGAAGCTTGTCATAAATTGTGTGTTTGTTGGAATGTTTCAGACGTAAGAAAATACATTGTCAGGACTATGACTTGGATTTGTTTTGCTTCTTCGATGCAGAGGGAATTTGGGACGAGCCAGGCGTGAATTAAGGTACATGATGTATTTATTTATACACTATATTACAAAAAGGGAAAACAAAGGGCGCGCTCAGTGGCGGATAATAATCTATACTAAACTCCAAACAAAGTAGGACAATGGCATGACAATATACAAATAAACAAAAGATACTACCAATGGTACAAAACAAACCAAAAACTTGCACAGAGGCATAAATATAAACCAGATCTTACGTGGCGTGGTCTAATCAATAATCAGCGTGGCAAGGCAAGGTAGGTGCATGGTCATCAGGGTTCGATACAAAGTCCGGTATGTAAAGCAGTAAGCACATGGTACAGCAAGCAAAGTTCCCAGGCCGAGGAACAGAAAACAAATGACTTAAATAGTGACTCTGATGATGAGAAACAGGTGTGAGGCTGAGGACAGGGGCGTGACTTGGAGACCAGGTGGAAACTAATGAGTAACTATGGAAACAAACAAAACCAGGAAGTGCAAAACGGGAAACAAGAGACCAAAAACAAAACATGATCAAACAGAAAACTGATTTACAGGCATGATATACATTTTGCAAAACGTTTTTTTTCATATAGGAGATATGCTAATAACAAACGTCATTAAAAACAGGCCGGCAGGGACCAAACGAATAGATTGAATTTGTTTTGATCAGCCTCCTATGTTATCCAGCGGCTGAATAATTATAACAAAATACCGCGAACCTGAGAGGGGAAAGCAGTAGAAAATGGATGGATGGATATCAGAATCAGAAGCAGATACATTTCATTAATCCCCGAGGAGAATTGCTAAATAGATTATATGACTTAAAAAAACTCCAAAGACATGCACCTGGGGATAGGTTGATTGGCAACACTAAATTGGCCCTAGTGTGTGAATGTGAGTGTGAATGTTGTCTGTCTATCTGTGTTGGCCCTGTGATGAGATGGCGACTTGTCCAGGGTGTACCCCGCCCTCCGCCCGAATGCAGCTGAGATAGGCGCCAGCGACCCCCCACCACCCAAAAGCAACAAGCGGTAGAAAAATGGATGATCTGACTAAAAATTGTATTTTTGACTGTTCAAATATGTTGATTCACATAACATAGGACAGAGCTGCAGTGCCATCACCTCCTTTCTCAAAGCCATTTCTACACAACTGCCAGCTTGCATGTTCTTTCTAGATGTTTTGATAAATCACACTGCGTGTGCTAAATGGCTATATGTGCATTTTCTCCTCCTAGTATTCAGGGAGTTGTGATGTTTAACATATTCATGAAGAGAAATCAGATGTCCCCAGTACCGGTCCATGATGCATTTGCAACCGGGCCGCACAAAACAATTTATAAACACGCATTTTTTCGACATAACATTCACCTGTCCCATTAGACCAGGGGTCCCCAAACTTTTTGATTCGGGGGCCGCATTGGGTTAAAACAACTTGGCCGGGCTGTAAATATATATGCATATACACTGCAAAAAGTCAGTGTTCAAAAACAAGAAAAACAAATACAAAAATTAGGGGTATTTTATTTGAACTAAGCAAAATTATCTGACAATAGAACAAGAAAATTTGGCTTGTCAAGACTTTCTAAAACAAGTAAAATTAGCTAACCTCAATGAACCCAAAACTACCTTAAAATAAGTATATCCTCACTAATAACAAGTGCACTTTTTTTTGGTAGATAAAAAAATGACACCTTTTTGCTCAATATGTTGAAAAATATTCTTAAATTAAGAAAATGCTAGTGCCATTATCTTGACATAATGATATGCGCCCGGCAATACATTTCTTGAAACGAGCAAACTTATACTAAAAACTAATTTATTGTTCTTAACGGACAGGCAGCAAGGCAACAGCGTGTTACTCTCGGGGTCTCCTAGCAGCTCAGGGAAATCATATTATCTAAAAATGCATTTTTTCCATCGATAACATGACATCATCGCGTGCATATATACAGCCCGGCCCGCGGCCAAATTTATTTTTATTGTAATTTTGAAGAATCTATCTAAATGCGCATGAACTGTATCTGTTCTAAATTGTTTGAAATGTCACATGTTAAATGTTCAAATATTAACTGTCAGTTTGCTGTACTGTGCCAACTGTACTACTATACGAGTACGTATTTTCTATTGTTTCATTGACAATAAAACAGCAAAGTCCATTTGGCTGTCATCTGTTTTAATTATGAGACACAATTGTGTCAAAATCATGATTTTTTTACATGCTTGAAATAAGAAATTATTACTTTAAAAAAGTAGTTTTATACTTGTGAGTGCTAATGACACAGCTTTGCAACAGTTGATATTCTAGTTTCAAGCATCTTTTACTCAATATAGGTCATAAAATCTTAACAACAAGTTGTAATATCTAACTGAGATCATTTAGGACCAAACCACTTAGAACAAGTAAAACACTAACATAAAATCTGCTTAGTGAGAAAAATTATCTTATCAGACAGAAAATAAGCAAATATCACCCTTATTTGAGATATTTAATCTTACTTAGATTTCAGTTTTTGCAGTATATATATACATGTGTATATATATAGGCCCGTACTGTATGATAATGGATCGGAAAGGACAGATGATGATATATATATATATATATATATATATATATATATATATATATATATATATATATATATATATATATATATATATATATATATATATATATATATATTTTTTTTTTTTTTTTTTAACCTGGGACTGTCAGGCTTGGGTTCCATTTTTTTCCTCTGTGTGTGTAGTATTTCCTGTCAGCGCTCTTATTTTGTTGGTTTCCTGTCTTTCTCCCTGAGCGCTGTTTCCCCTCATGGCGTCAATCAGCCCGCTCCTATTTAGACCTGTCTTCCCATCCAGTCAGGGCTGGATTATTGTCGATGTCACCTCTGTATTGTCGCTCCTGTCCTGTCGTGTTGTGTCGTGCCATTGCAGCGTAGCGGTAAGCTATATTTCGGTAGCCGTTTGTAGCTTACTGTCTTTAGTTACCTGCTTTCAATTTGTCTTTTTACTACACATCTGTTTTCCTGCTCGCTACCCGCTAGCTTCCACGCTAGGCCCTTTTGTTTCTGCTAGCTTCCATGCTAAGCTCCTTTTGTTTTCTAGCTCTCATGCTAGCTCTTTTAGTTTGTTATCCGCCTCGTGCGTGTTTTTTGTTGTACCCCTTTTGTTTGGTTTTGTCTTAGTGTTTTATTAAACCATGTTTCCTTACTCAATGCCTGCCTTTTTCTCTGCATCTTGGGGTTCGTCACAAACTAACTCTGACAGGGACTTCCCAAGGGCCGGATTTTGGACGCTGGCGGGCCGGATCTGGTGTGGGGCCCCCTGCACTAGACAGAACAATAAGCTTGTTTATAGATCTATTACAAAACTCCCGATAGGAAGTTGTAGTTTGATCAACATATACAATGTAAATGTATATGCTCCAGATTCTAGCCAATGACTGATTTCCATCTCAACACAAACAAACAAGCCCGGGTCTTCCACAAATTCAGCGTTATTGTGACTTGTATTTTTCCTGTACCTATTATTGCTGTATCTATCTGCCACACGGAGCCGGTCCATGAAAAAAACTTCTGCATTAAATCAAAAAGGTTGGGGACCTCTGCGCTAAACGGATTGCCCTCCTTATAGCGCTCACTTAAGAGATGCAATCTTCTGCGAACATGTTTAGTAGATCAGCTTTGCGTGCGCTATTTAGTTTGCACTTGTGCTAACCTTTAGAAAATCAGTCCGAAAAGGTACATTTTACTTTACAGCCATGTGTCCCAATACTTTTGTCCATACATTGCAGGCTGATCTTTATTTAGACTACTTTTTGCCAACTTCTCCCATCTTCAACTTAAATTAAGTTTGCGCTCGTGCTCCTCTTAGAAGCTGACTCTAGAAGCATGTGGGAGTCGATAAGAGAAATGTGCAAGTTGAAGGACAGATACTTAACTTATCAGAGCATACATTAAAACTCATCGGGGAGGCTGAAATATCAGCAGTAATAAGCTTGTCCCTCCATCTTAGCTGGGAAATTTTGGTTAATGAGTACAGGGAAAATTTCCTCATTCCTCTCAGTCTTTGAGGGTCTCGTGCAAGTCTAAGGACTCTGATCTTTCGTCAACATGTTGACAGATGAAAGATATGTTAAATAATGCACATAGGAGAAACATAAAACAAATCTACTAAAATACAAAGCGCCAAAATGCCAACCTTCAGACAAATATTATCCCACATAAAGTGAATGTGACAGTTAAAGGCCTACTGAAATGAGATGTTGTTATTTAAATGGGGATAGCAGGTCCATTCTATGTGTCATACTTGATAAATTTGCAATATTGCCATATTTTTGCTGAAAGGATTTAGTAGAGAACATCCACGATAAAGTTCGCAACTTTTGGTCGCTAACAGAAAAGCCCTGCCTGTACCGGAAGTCGCAGACGATGATGTCACATGTTGATGGCTCCTCATATATTCACATTGATTTTAATGGGAGTCTCCAACAAAAACAGTTATTCGGGCCGAGAAAACGACACTTCCCCCATTCCTTTGAGCGAGGATGAAAGATTCGTGTTTGAGGATATTGATAGCGACGGACTAGAAAAAAAAGAAAAGAAAAATCAAGTAAAAAAAAAAACCGCGATTGCATTACGACGGATGTAGATGTTTTTAGACACATTTACTAGGACAATTCTGGGAAATCCCTTATCTTTCTATTGTGTTGCTAGTGTTTTAGTGAGTTTAATAGTACCTGATAGTCGGAGGGGTGTGTCCACGGGTGTCTTGAGGCCAGTGTCTGATGGAAGTTGACGGCAGCTGTACAGACGGCACAAACTCGGCTGATCTCCGGTAAGTGGCCACTTTTTACCGCAATTTTCTCACCGAAAACTGCTGGTTGACAAGTGGTCGGGATCCATCTTAGCTCGACCGCTCTGATCCATAGTAAAGTTTCACCTCCGGGAATTTTAAACAAGGAATCACTGTGTGTTTGTGTGGCTAAATGGCTAAAGCTTCCCAACTCCATCTTTCTAGTTTGACTTCTCCAATATTAATTGAACAAATTGCAAAAGATTCAGCAACACAGATGTCCAAAATACTGTGTATTTATGCGGTTAAAGGCAGACAACTTTTAGCTGTGTGTGTGCACAGCGCTAATATTTCCTAACAGTCCGTGACGTCACGCGTACACGTCATCATTCTGCGACGTTTTCAACAGGACACTTTGCGGGAAATTTAAAATTGCAATTTATTAAACTAAAAAGGCAGTATTGGCATGTGTTGCAATGTTAATATTGCATCATTGATATATAAACTATCAGACTACGTGGTCGGTAGTAGTGGGTTTCAGTAGGCCTTTAATAATAGTTGGGTGCAGTTGAGAGTGTGGAGGGTCACAGATGGGTACAGGCCCCAATTGAACTGTCATGTGTTATGACTCAGGAGGTTGTACACATTAGTCTGCATATCCTAGTTTGTACGCCTCCAAGATATTTCATTAAATATTGCTGGGATAATCATAAGTCATAATTACTAATTGTGTACGATAATTATCAGACGGATATTCATCGGATCAAGATCAAGAATTATGACGTCATACCGATATTTTGCTAACATTATAAAAATAGCACCGGTAAGATATATTTTTTATTACTATGTGGGTTAAGGTGAACAAATTAAGCACTCCTACTTAATAGGAACTCTTTGTCCCTTGTCCTACTGGGAGACTTCAACGCTCACGTTGGCAACGACAGTGAAACCTGGAGAGGCGTGATTGGGAAGAATGGCCGCCCGGATCTGAACCCGAGTGGTGTTTTGTTATTGGACTTTTGTGCTCGTCACAGTTTGTCGATAACAAGCACCATGTTCAAACATAAGGGTGTCCATATGTGCACTTGGCACCAGGACACCCTAGGCCGCAGTTCCATGATCGACTTTGTAGTTGTGTCATCGGATTTGCGGCCTCATGTTTTGGACACTCGGGTGAAGAGAGGGGCGGAGCTTTCTACCGATCACCACCTGGTGGTGAGTTGGCTGCGATGGTGGGGGAGGATGCCGGACAGACCTGGGAGGCCCAAACGCATTGTGAGGGTCTGCTGGGAACGTCTGGCAGAGTCTCCTGTCAGACAAAGTTTCAATTCCCACCTCCGGAAGAACTTTGAACATGTCACGAGGGAGGTGCTGGACATTGAGTCCGAGTGGACCATGTTCCGCACCTCTATTGTCGAGGCGGCAGATCGGAGCTGCGGCCGCAAGGTAGTTGGTGCCTGTCGGGGCGGCAATCCTAAAACCCCTTGGTGGACACCAGCGGTGAGGGATGCCGTCAAGCTGAAGAAGGAGTCCTATCGGGTCCTTTTGGCTCATAGGACTCCGGAGGCAGTGGACAGGTACCGACAGGCCAAGCGGTGTGCAGCTTCAGCGGTCGCGGAGCCAAAACTCGGACATGGGAAGAGTTCGGGGAAGCCATGGAAAACGACTTCCGGACGGCTTCGAAGCGATTCTGGACCACCGTCCGCCGCCTCAGGAAGGGGAAGCAGTGCACTATCAACACCGTGTATGGTGCGGATGGTGTTCTGCTGACCTCGACTGCGGATGTTGTGGATAGGTGGAAGGAATACTTCGAAGACTTCCTCAATCCCACCAACACGTCTTCCTATGAGGAAGCAGTGCCTGGGGAATCTGTGGTGGACTCTCCTATTTCTGGGGCTGAGGTCGCTGAGGTAGTTAAAAAGCTCCTCGGTGGCAAGGCCCCAGGGGTGGACGAGATCCGCCCGGAGTTCCTTAAGGCTCTGGATGCTGTGGGGCTGTCTTGGTTGACAAGACTTTGCAGCATCGCGTGGACATCGGGGGCGGTACCTCTGGATTGGCAGACCGGGGTGGTGGTTCCTCTCTTTAAGAAGGGGGACCGGAGGGTGTGTTCCAACTATCGTGGGATCACACTCCTCAGCCTTCCCGGTAAGGTTTATTCAGGTGTACTGGAGAGGAGGCTACGTCGGAAAGTCGAACCTCGGATTCAGGAGGAACAGTGTGGTTTTCGTCCTGGTCGTGGAACTGTGGACCAGCTCTATACTCTCGGCAGGGTTCTTAAGGGTGCATGGGAGTTTGCCCAACCAGTCTATATGTGCTTTGTGGACTTGGAGAAGGCATTCGACCGTGTCCCTCGGGAAGTCCTGTGGGGAGTGCTCAGAGAGTATGGGGTATCGGACTGTCTTATTGTGGCGGTCCGTTCCCTGTACGATCAGTGCCAGAGCTTGGTTCGCATTGCCGGCAGTAAGTCGAACACATTTCCAGTGAGGGTTGGACTCCGCCAAGGCTGTCCTTTGTCACCGATTCTGTTCATAACTTTTATGGACAGAATTTCTAGGCGCAGTCAAGGCGTTGAGGGGTTCCGGTTTGGTAACCGCAGGATTAGGTCTCTGCTTTTTGCAGATGATGTGGTCCTGATGGCTTCATCTGACCAGGATCTTCAGCTCTCGCTGGATCGGTTCGCAGCCGAGTGTGAAGCGACCGGAATGAGAATCAGCACCTCCAAGTCCGAGTCCATGGTTCTCGCCCGGAAAAGGGTGGAGTGCCATCTCCGGGTTGGGGAGGAGACCCTGCCCCAAGTGGAGGAGTTCAAGTACCTAGGAGTCTTGTTCACGAGTGAGGGAAGAGTGGATCGTGAGATCGACAGGCGGATCGGTGCGGCGTCTTCAGTAATGCGGACGTTGTACCGATCCGTTGTGGTGAAGAAGGAGCTGAGCCGGAAGGCAAAGCTCTCAATTTACCGGTCGATCTACGTTCCCATCCTCACCTATGGTCATGAGCTTTGGGTCATGACCGAAAGGATAAGATCACGGGTACAAGCGGCCGAAATGAGTTTCCTCCGCCGTGTGGCGGGGCTCTCCCTTAGAGATAGGGTGAGAAGCTCTGCCATTCGGGAGGAACTCAAAGTAAAGCCGCTGCTCCTTCACATCGAGAGGAGCCAGATGAGGTGGTTCGGGCATCTGGTCAGGATGCCACCCGAACGCCTCCCTAGGGAGGTGTTTAGGGCACGTCCAACCGGTAGGAGGCCACGGGGAAGACCCAGGACACGTTGGGAAGACTATGTCTCCCGGCTGGCCTGGGAACGCCTCGGGATCCCCCGGGAAGAGCTAGACGAAGTGGCTGGGGAGAGGGAAGTCTGGGTTTCCCTGCTTAGGCTGTTGCCCCCGCGACCCGACCTCGGATAAGCGGAAGATGATGGATGGATGGTGTAGTGTTGTAAATAGTCAACGGGAAGGATTTTAGTAAGATATAAGCCATGAGCACTACACAGCCAGAAAAAAAATTTAGGCAGGACAAGTAAAAATATTGGGGCAAGTAGATTTGAGAAGTCGGGCAAGTAGAAAAAACAAAGGGTGCTAAGTCTGCAGGCAGTAGGAAACACACGGTTAAGTGTAGGGAGTAAAACTGATGGCATTCTTAAGTTCAAGATTTTTGGAGTGGGCTTCAAGAGACATTTTAGCTTTTATATTTTATAAGATTATATACTTTTTGTAAGAAGCACAATTATTAAATATATTTATGTGAATAACTAATTGTTCAAATCTGTATATAAATATGTACATAAAGTGTTGTAATTACATTCCAACTCCGCGTTCTTCTTGGTCATCGCCGCCGCCGCTGCCACCCCCCCGCCGCCCCACCCCACCACCACAAATAGATGCCTGACCTGTGGGAAACACTGATATTACAACATACATCTCGAGATATCTAGCAACAGAGGGAAGGTAGTTCAAGGTCATGGTGGTAGGCCGCAGCTCTCAGGCGCTGACCATCCATTCATCACCCCTATGAGATTTGCGTCGAGGGCGTTGGGTTGGGGTGGTGGGGGTGTGTATGTGTGGCGTACATTCTTGTGGATGTGTGTGTGTGTGTGTGCGCGTGTGTGTGTTTGTGTGTGTGTGTGTGTGTGTGCGTGTGCGTGTAAGCCCGTAGTGTGTCTGTGTTCCGCAGCCTTGATGTATTGTGCAGTCGCTAGTCCAAAGTCAACAACAGGTGTTCATGTCGTGAGCAATACATGGAGTACCGGAGACACTCAATGCTACGCCCCTTTAGGGAACGCCCACAGCGGTGACGACAGGGGAAGTGAAATCTGTCCTAATGGAACCCCCACCGTAGCACTGACAACGCAAGAGTGGACACTGGATTTGTAACGTGATCCAATATGGTTGATACTTATGAATATACTAAATTTTGCCTATCCAAACTAAGAAGTATTATGATTAAAAAAAAAAGCTTATGGATGCTATTAATTCACTTGTTTTTTGTGCATTTTAATCAAGTGAGAATTGCAAATTTGTACTGGTCATTGCGCACTTAGCAATTTAGCAACTATAATTAAGACTTATTTAATAACGTAGGATTAATAAACAATCATTTATGAACTATTAAAAAGCTATTAGTGGCTTAACAATGTAGTTAGACTGCAAAATAGGACTTAAGGCTCAGTATATCATTGCAATGATGTGGTTTTATGTGGTCTGTGTCTTTAGCTGACATGAAATATTGTGGAAATATGTATTTCTGCACATGTTATTGCTTACTGTGTTTAACTTAAGACACACTTTATACTTGTTCTGTCTAAAGCAGGGGTGCCCACACTTTTTCTGCAGGCGAGCTACTTTTCAATTGACAACCTCGAGGGGATCTACCTCATTTATATATATCATTTATATTTATTTATTTATGAAAGAGACATTTTTGTAAACAAGTTAAATGTGTTTAATGATAATACAAGCATGTGTAACACATATAGATGTCTTTATTTCACAAAGACAAGAATATAAGTTGGTGTATTACCTGATTCTGATGACTTGCATTGATTGGAATCAGACAGTAATGATGATAACGCCCACATTTTCAAATGGAGGAGAAAAAAAGTTGTCCTCTCTGTACAATACCACATGAAAGTGGTTGGTTTTTGGCATCTAATTCATCCAGCTTCCATACACTTTACAAGAAAAACATTGGCGGCAAATTCCGTAGCTTGCTTGAATGACATTCACGGTACCGGAGGGTCTTGTGAGATGACGCTGGCTGCTGCAAGATCATTATTATGAAAATATGACCGAGAGGAAGGCGAGAAACACTTTTTATTTCAACAGACTCTCGCACCGTACCTTCCGTCAAAACTCTAAAGGCCGACTGCACATTTCCTATCTTCACAGTAAAAGCCTTGCTTCATGCTGCCTGCGCTAACTAAAAACAGAGTCTCGGAAAACTGGCGTGCACAAGCGATCCCTCAGAAAGCTGGCGTGCACATCACTTGTGCACGCCAGCTTTCCGAGACTCTTATTTTGTTAGCGCAGGCAGCATGAAGCAGGGCTTTTATTGTGAAGATAGGAAATGTGCAGTCGGCCTTTAGAGTTTTGACGGAAGGTACGGCGCGAGAGTCTGTTGAAATAAAAAGTGTTTCTCGCCTTCCTCTCGGTCATATTTTAATAATAATGATCTTGCAGCAGCCAGCGTCATCTCACAAGACCCTCCGGTACCGTGAATGTCATTTAAGTGACGTCTTGGTGAAGATTGATGATCACTAATTTTTAGGTCTATTTTTTTTAAAAGCCTGGCTCGAGATCGACTGATACACCCCCCGCGGTCGACTGGTAGCTCGCGATCGACGTAATGGGCACCCCTGATTTAGTGGGTTCAATGTGGTATAAAAATACAACAATTGAAGTGTGATGACAGCATGAATAAAGTAAATAACTAAAGAGAGGTGCAAACTCTGCATGTTCCGTTGTCTCCCCTGTGGGCGGCCCCTTTCAGCAAAACCCTTCTTGTAGTGACAGCCCTAATTTCCCTTAAAGGCCTAGTGAAATGAGATTTTCTTATTTAAACGGGAATAGCAGGTCCATTCTATGTGTCATACTTGATCATTTCGCGATATTGCCACATTTTTGCTGAAAGGATTTAGTAGAGAACATCGACGAGAAAGTTCACCACTTTTGGTACTTCCTGAAAAAAAGCCTCGCCTTTACCGGAAGTCGCAGACAATGACGTCGAAAGTGTGGGGGCTCCTCACATATTCACATTGATTTTAATGGGAGCCTCCAACAAAAACAGTTATTCGGACCGGGAAAACGACAATTTCCCCATTAATTTGAGCGAGGATGAAAGATTTGTGTTTGAGGATATTGACAGCGACGGACTAGAAAAAAACCCCCCAAAAAACGCAATGCCATTGAGACGTATTCCGATGTTTTTAAACACATTTACTAAGATAATTCTGGGAAATCCCTTATCTTTCTATTGTGTTGCTAGTGTTTTAGTGAGTTTAATAGTACCTGATAGTCGGAGGGGTGTGTCCACAGCAGTGTTAATTTTGACAGCAAAATTTGATTTAGTTTTAGTCAGTCTTTTGACTAAAATGTAATTTAGTTTTAGTCATAATTTAGTCATTTAAATTGTTTTAGTTTTAGTTTAGTTATAGTTGACAAAATATCATAAGATTCTAGTCGACGAAAACTACAGTAGATTTAGTCGACTAAAGGGTAATATGTAAACTTTCCCTTCAATTTCTGAAAGACAAAGCAAAACAGCGGAAAAATCACCGATACAAGTCGTATTTTGATGAAAATCATGTCTCAAATCTAGTATTTCACAAGTAAGCCGTGTAATAAACGGGATAACGTCGAGTGAGTTGTATGTTGTGGAAAATGCTTACCTGTGTGTGGATTTCAGGGTGATTCTACTGTAAATGTCGCTTCAAGTTTGTTGTGTTTTTCCCCGTAATCCTCGCGCTGCATTTCTTACACTGCATCTTGTTATCTTCGACGTCAAATATAAAATTTCCCCATACGTCCTCTCTCCTCTTCCTCCCCGGCGTTGACATGTTGTCTTCTGCAGCGCATTCCCGGGTCAGTCTCAAACGCAAACTACGTTTACGTAACTCCCTTACCACGTCGCTCTGATTGGTTCTCTTCCCAACTGTCCCCGCCTCTTCATAACGAAATTAGTTCCGATTGGATCTCGTCTCTGGCAGACATTTTCGTCTCGTTTTTATTCGTTGACGAATTAGTCAATACACATCGTCATCGTCTTAGACCATGTAAATTATTTTTTATTTAGTTATTGTCTTGTTTTAGTCAGAAAAAAAAAGGTCGTCGACGATAACTATGACGAAAATTTTTCACCAACAAAATTAACACTGGTCCACGGCCGGGTGTTGACGCCAGTGTCTCAGTTAAGTCGACGGCAGCTATGGACGGCACAAGCTCAGCTTTTACCCGGTAAGAACTGACTTTTTAACCACAATTTTCTCACCGAAACCTGCTTGTAGACATTTGGTCTGGATTCATGCTCCATACTAAAATTTCACCTCCGTGAATTTCAAACAAGCAATCGCCGTGTGTTTGTGTGGCTAAAGGCTAAAGTTTCCCAACTCCATCTTTCTACTGTGACTTATCCAATATTTATTGAACAAATTGCAAAAGATTCAGCAACACAGATGTCCAAAATACTGTGTAATTATGCTGTTAAGGCAGACGACTTTTACCTGTGTGTGTGCGCAGCGCTCACACTTCCTAAAACCCCGTGACGTCAGGCGTACACGTCATCATTTCACGACGTTTCAAAGACGAAACTCCCGGGAAATTTGAAATTGTAATTTAGAAAACTAAAAAAGCCTTATTGGCATGTGTTGCAATGTTTATATTTCATCATTGATATATAAACTATCAGACTGCGTGGTGGGTAGTAGTGGGTTTCAGTAGGCCTTTAAACTTGCTGGAGCTCACAAAGTAAACAAACATGGCTTTCGTCGGTTGTGCGGCATTTCGTTTGGTCCTTTCTGAAGAAGACATCCCGCACCAAACACAGCGTGATGAAGAAATAAAGACACAAGCTTTGGTATATCAAACCTTATCATCCAACCATGAAACCGCCAGCATTCATGCCTCGGAAGCCTGTTAAGACGCTCCCAATGGCAAAGAGGTTTCATCCCAAAGTGAGCCTCGAAGAAAAGCCGTTGGCCATTCTTATTGCTCTAGGGTCCGAAGAGTGCAAAAGGGGCCGTAGGCCAAAGCTGTAATATATATGTGCAGCTGCGCCAGAAGCTAACACATAAAACCGCTTTTTTTTGGATATACTGTACATTTGTAAGCATATTACGATGTGATCGCCACATTTATAGATAGAAATACGGATAGAAGATTCCTCATTTTTGGATAACCTGTTAGCTCTACCTCAGTAGTGATGTCATATTTGGTTAGAACAAATCTACAGGTACAGTTCTTCATATACTGTACATATTTGTTTACACCCAGGAGTGCATGGACCACATTTAAATCTTCATTTTAAAAAAAAATATATAAATAAGTTATTTGTTGTCTCTATTGGTATCGGCTTGAAAAAAAATATTGTGCATCCCCACTGAGTACGCTTTCTTGGGGTCGCGGGGGGTGCTGGAGCCTGGACAACTCGCCACCTCATCTGATGGAAACCATTGAGCCTGAAATTGAACTTTCTTTTCTGATATCCTGTGTGTCTTTATTAGCACGATTGCCTCAAACTACAAACCCCGTTTCCATATGAGTTGGGAAATTGTGTTAGATGTAAATATAAATGGAATACAATGATTTGCAAATCCTTTTCAACCCACATTCAATTGAATATGCTACAAAGACAACATATTTGATGTTCAAACTCATAAACATTTTCTTTCTTTCTTTCTTTCTTTTCTTAGTTTATTTCGAACATCCATCCATCCATTTTCTGCCGCTTATTCCCTTTGGGGTCGCGGGGGGCGCTGGCGCATGATTTTTGCAAATAATCATTAACTTTAGAATTTGATGCCAGCAACATGTGACAAAGTAGTTGGGAAAGGTGGCAATAAATACTGATAAAGTTGAGAAATGCTCATCAAACACTTATTTGGAACATCCCACAGGTGTGCAGGCTAATTTGGAACAGGTGGGTGCCATGATTGGGTATAAAAGCAGCTTCCATGAAATTCTAAGTAATTCACAAACAAGGATGGGGTGAGGGTCACCAATTTGTAATCAAATTGTCGAACAGTTTTAGAACAACATTTCTCAACGAGCTATTGCAAATAATTTAGGGATTTTACCATCTACGGTCCGTAAAATCCTCAAAAGGTTCAGAGAATCTGGAGAAATCACTGTACGTAAGTGATGATGTTACGGACCTTTGATCCCTCAGGCGGTACTGCATCAAAAACTGTCATCAATGTGTAAAGGACATCACCACATGGGCTCAGGAACACTTCATAAAACCACTGTCAGTAACTATAGTTGGTTGCTACATCTTTAAGTGCAAGTTGAAACTCTGCTATGCAAAGCAAAACCCATTTATCAACAACACCAAGGAACGCCGCTGGCTTCGCTGGACCCGAGCTCATCTAAGATGGACTGATGCAAAGTGGAAAAGTGTTCTGTGGTCTGACGAGTCCACATTTCAAATTATATTTGGAAACTGTGGACGTGGTGTCCTCTGGAACAAAGAGGTAAATAACCATCCGGATTGTTAAAGGCGCAAAGTTCAAAAGCCAGCATCTGTGATGGTATGGGGGTGTATTAGTGCCCAAGGCATGGGTAACTTACACATCTGTGAAGGCACAATTAATGCTGAATGATCCATACAGGTTTTGGAGCAACATATGTTGTCATCCAAGCAACGTTATCATGGACGCCCCTGCTTATTTCAGCAAGACAATGCCAAGCCACGTGTTGCATCAGCGTGGTTTCGTAGTAAAAGAGTGCTGCTACTTTCCTGGCGCGCCTGCAGTCCAGACCTGTCTCCCATCGAAAATTTGTGGCGCATTATGAAGCGTAAAATATGACAGCGCAGACCCCGGACTGTTGAACGACTGAACCTCTACATGAAAAAGAATGACAAAGAATTCCACTTTTAAAGCTTCAACAATTAGTTTCCTCAGTTCCCAAACGTTTATTGAGTGTTGTTAAAAGAAAAAGTGATGTAACACAGTGGTGAACATGCCCTTTCCCAACTACTTTGGCACATGTTGCAGCCATGAAATTCTAAGTTAATTATTATTTGCAAAAAAAAATAAAATGTATGAGTTTGAACATCATCTATCTTGTCTTTGTAGTGCATTCCGCTGAATATGGGTTGAAAAGGATTTGCAAATCATTGTATTCCGTTTATATATACATCTAACACAATTTCCCAACTCATATGGAAACGGGGTTTGTATTATGGATCTATTATGTGGATTACCTGCCACAGTCTCAAATACTTCTTTGTTTTCATAATTACAATTATGCATTTCTTTAAAAGCAATTGTAGCAAACTGTTACGCTTTTGCAGGGCTGACCAGCATAGCCAATTAGCTCTTGCTTTCTCTTTCACCTACCCACACAGATTGCACTCATTATGATAAGGAGCTATTGGATTCCCTGCTTACTATTACTGATAGAATGCTAATCATTCTGACTCAGATAAAGGTAATTGAATTAACACAAGAATATAAACAACTTCAAGTGTTAGGTGTGGAACACTTACAATAAAAATAATCAAGTGGGCTTTTACTGATTCATAATTTGCATTTCAATAGCTTTTTCCATTAAATGAACCAGGTGTCTTAGTTACTGTATATAGATGTTTCTGGTTCATGTAGAATTTCCATTGGGATTCGAAAACCCAGGTGACAGTTTCTTGAATGTATTCTTGCAATTTAAATACCATCAAGTTAAGTTACAGATCACTCATGCAATCCTTTCAACATAAGTATGCAGCATCATTTAAAAAATACATTTTGTCATAGAAAAACTGAATACATTTTCCGCATAACAACAGGTGTTTTTTTGTACACAATTAGTGTATAGATGCAAACACAAGTGCTCAGGGAGGCACACGGAGGTTAAACTCAGTCACGTTTGCATAAGTAGAACAATCCGCTGCTACCTACACTTACAGCTGGTAGCAACAGGTGGGTTGAAACAGGAATTTAAACATGATCAAATACGAATACAAAAGAGACGAATGTTTGTACAAAAAATGTGAAAAATAATATTATTACAGTGGGGCAAAAAAGTATTTAGTCAGACACCGATTGTGCAAGTTCTCCCACTTAAAATGATGACAGAGGTCTGTAATTTTCATCGTAGGTACACTTCAACTGTGAGAGACAGAATGTGAAAAAAAAATCCAGAAATTCACATTGTAGGAATTCTAAATAATTTATTTGTAAATTATGGTGGAAAATAAGTATTTGGTCAACCATTCAAAGCTCTCACTGATGGAAGGAGGTTTTGGCTTAAAATATCACAAACATGGCCCCATTCATTCTTTCCTTAACACGGATCAATCGTCCTGTCCCCTTAACAGAAAAACAGCCCCAAAGCATGATGTTTACACCCCCATGCTTCACAGTAGGTGTGGTGTTCTTGGGATGCAACTCAGTATTCTTCTTCCTCCAAACATGACGAGTTGAGTTTATACTGAAAAGTTCTATTTTGGTTTCATCTGACCACATGACATTCTCCCAATCCTCTGCTGTATCATCCATGTATCCATTTTGGTACAAACTGAACTCGTCGTGTTTGGAGGAAGAAGAATACTGAGTTGCATCCCAAGAACACCAGACCTACTGTGAAGCATAGGGGTGGAAACATTACGCTTTGGGGCTTTTTTTCTGCTAAGGGGACAGGACGAATGATCCGTGTTAAGGAAAGAATGAATGGGGCCATGTATCGTGAGATTTTGAGCCAAAACCTCCTTCCATCAGTGAGAGCTGTGAATGGTTGACCAAATACTTATTTTCCACCATAATTTACAAATAAATTCTTTAAAATTCCTACAATGTGAATTCCTGGATTTTTTTTTCACATTCTGTCTCTCACAGTTGAAGTGTACCTATGATGAAAATTACAGACCTCTGTCATCATTTTAAGTGGGAGGACTAGCACAATCGGTGGCTGACTAAATACTTTTTTTCCCCACTGTATATAACATTACTTAAGTGATTTTTGTAAAGTGTCTATACATTTCTAGAATGTGAAAAAATGTAGCAGGATGCTTGATTCAATACCTATATTGTGTAAATTAATTTTATAATTTAAAATAGAAAGACTTGGTCATAGATCACCACAACATAACACACCTGGCATCCAAATATATGCAGCATAATGTAACAAAAAACTAGTTATTATTTTAATTATTCGCCCTCACACTGTCAAGTGTACAGGCCATGAATCCACTTTATACCTCAGGTGAGGCTGGAGGTGGATTTAATTATCTATAAGTGGATGTCAGCAGCCTGTTCTACAAGGAGGTAATATAGTGTTCCGCATATTTGTCCCCAAGCCGGCTAACAGTGAAGAGCTAATAGATGAAACAGGGAGATAGCGTACATTTCAGTGAACTTGATCTCAAGGACAACTTATAAATGCTTTGGCACAGAGTGTATTTAGCAAAGGGGTGTCCAACTGGTTTTCATTGAGGGCCACGTCGCAGTTGTGAACAGTAAATCATTTATGGATTTGCCTATGCGTTTTAACATTAAATATATAAACAATCTGTATACTTCACAGTAAATTTCTGGTCACCATATTTTTAAACGTAAAATCTACAAATGTTTTAAACATTATATTACAGTAGATGGGGCATTATTCATTTACCATTTTAAAATGGTACTACTGTTATTTTACGGTAAATTACTGGCGGTTTAGTTGCCAGAATCTTTCTGTAAAATTTAAAGGCCTACTGAAATGAGATTTTCTTATTCAAACGGGGATAGCAGGTCCATTTTATGTGTCATACTTGATCATTTTGCGATATTGCCATATTTTTGCTGGACGGATTTAGTAGAGAACATCCACGATAAAGTTTGCAACTTTCGGTGCTAAGAGAAAAGCCCTGCCTCTACAGGAAGTCGCAGACGACGACGTCACACGTGTGGGGGCTCCTCACTTATTCACATTATTTCTAATGGGAGCCTCCAACAAAAAAAGAGCTATTCGGACTGAGAAAACAACAATGTCCCCATTAATTTGAGCGAGGATGAAAGATTCGTGTTTGAGGATATTGATAGCGATGGACTAGAAAAATTTTTATAAAAAAACATAAGTTAAAAAAAAACAACGATTGCATTGGGACGGATTCCGATGTTTTTAGAGACATTTACTAGGATAATTCTGGGAAATCCCTTATCTTTCTATTGTGTTGCTAGTGTTTTAGTGAATTTAATATTACCTGATTGTCGGAAGGGTGTCTCCACAGGTGTCTTGACGCGCAGTGTCTCAGGGGAGTCGACGGCAGCTATGGACGGCACAAGCTCAGCTTTTCTCCGGTAAGAACTGACTTTTTAACCACAATTTTCTCACCGAAACCTGCTGGTTGACATTTGGTAGGGATCCATGTTGGCTTGACTGCTCTCTGATCCATAGTAAAGTTTCACCTCCAGGAATTTTAAACAAGGAATCACCGTGTGTTTGTGTGGCTAAAGGCTAAAGCTTCCCAACTCCATCTGTCTATTGTGACTTCTCCAATATTAATTGAACAAATTGCAAAAGATTCAGCAACACAGATGTCCAAAATACCGTGTAATTATGCCGTTAAAGCAGATGACATTTAGCTGTGTGTGTGCGTAGCGCTCATACTTCCTAAAACACGTGATGTCTTGTGTACACGTCATCATTACACAACGTTTTCAAGACGAAACTCCCGGGAAATTTCAAATTAAAACTAAAAAGGCCGTATTGGCATGTGTTGCACTGTTAATATTTCATCATTGATATATAAACTATCAGACTGCGTGGTCGGTAGTAGTGAGTTTCAGTAGGCCTTTAAGGTAGTTTGTTCAACATACTACTGTAAATAGAAAAACAGTACCACTATTATTTTTTAATTCTGGCAACTGAGTACAGTGGTAGAGGTTTTTTCAATTGAATATGCTGTAAAAAAAAACATTGTAATTTTAACGTAATATCTATTGTCCTTTTTACAGTGCACAATTTGATGGATAACTTTCTTTGAAACCATAAATCAAGCAGATATTGAAATATTTATTTTTATTTGAACAAATACAAATGAGTGGAAAGTATGGCCAGTACAGGCTCAACTGCACTGGCTTCCTGTTCACTTAAGATGTGACTTTAAGGTTTTACTACTTACTGGACCACACGGTCTTGCTCCAGCCTAGCTTGCTGATTGTATTGTACCATATGTCTCGGCAAGAAATCTGTGTTCAAAGAACTACGACTTATTAGTGATTCCCAGAGCCCCAAAAAAGTCTGCTGGCTATAGAGCGTTTTCTATTAGGGCTCCAGTACTCTGGAATGCCCTCCCGGTAACAGTTAGTGATGCTACCTCAGTAGAAGCATTTAAGTCCCATATTACAACTCATTTGTATACTCTAGCCTTTAAATAGACCTCCTTTTCAGACTAGTTGATCTGCAGTTTCTTTTCTTTTCTGTTCTGCCCCCCTTCTGCCTTGTGGAGGGGGGGCACAGGTCCGTTGGCCATGGATGAAGTGCTGGCTGTCCAGAGTCGGGACCTGGGGTGGACCGCTCGCCTGTGCATCGATTGGGACATATTTGCGCTGCTGACTTGTCTCCGCTCGGGTTGGTCTCCTGCTGGCCCAACTATGGACTGGACTCTCACTATTATGTTAGATCCACTATGGACTGGACTTATTTTGAAAATCCTCGAATAAATTGTTGCAGAGCTGCTAAATGAACACTTAGCGTCTAACAATCTATGTGAAACCTTTCAATCCGGTTTCAGGGCAAATCACTCAATCACCTTGCAAAAATGACTAATGATCTATTGCTAACAATGGATTTTGATGCGTCAACTATGTTGCTGCTCCTCGATCTTAGCACTGCTTTCGATACTGTCGATCATAAAATTTTATTAGAGCGTACAAAAACACAAATTGGTATGTCAGACTTAGCCCTGTCTTGGTTTAACTCTTATCTTACTGACAGGATGCAGTGCGTCTCCCATAACAATGTGACCTCGGACTATGTTAAGGTAACGTGTGGAGTTCCCTTAGGGTTCTGTCCTTAGCCCTGCACTCTTCAGCATATACATGCTGCCGCTAGGTGACATCATACGCAAATACGGTGTTAGCTTTCACTGTTATGCTGATGACACCCAACTCTACATGCCCCTAAAGCTGACCAACACGCCGGATTGTAGTCAGCTGGAGGCGTGTCGTAATGAAATAAAAAAATGGATGTCCGCAAACTTTTTGCAACTTAACGCCCAAAAAAACGGAAATGCGGATTATCGGTCTTGCTAGACACCGACCTCTATTCAATAATACAACTTTAATATTTGACAACCAAACAATTAAACAAGGCGACTCGCTAAAGAATCTGGGTATTATCTTCGACTCAACGCTCTCGTTTGAGTCACACATTAAAAGCGTTACTAAAATGGCCTTCTTTTATCTCCGTAATATCGCTAAAATTCGCTCCATTTTGTCCAATAACGACGCTGAGATCATTATCCATGCATTTGTTACGTCTCGCCTCGATTATTGTAACGTATTATTTTCGGGTCTCCCCATGTCTAGCATTAAAAGATTACAGTTGGTACAAAATGCTGCTGCTAGACTTTTGACAAGAACAAGAAAGTTTGATCACATTACACCTGTACTGGCTCACCTGCACTGGCTTCCTAGGCACTTAAGATGTGACTTTAAAGTTTTACTACTTACATATAAAATACTACACGGTCTAGCTCCATCCTATCTTGCCGATTGTATTGTACCATATGTCCCGGCAAGAAATCTGTGTTCAAAGGACTCCGGCTTATTAGTGATTCCCAGAGCCCCAAAAAAGTCTGCGGGCTATAGACCGTTTTCTATTCGGGCTCCAGTACTCTGGAATGCCCTCCCAGGAACAGTTCGAGATGCTACCTCAGTAGAAGCATTTAAGTCTCACCTTAAAACTCATTTGTATACTCTAGCCTTTAAATAGACCTCCTTGTTAGACCAGTTGATCTGCCGTTTCTTTTCTATTTCTCCTCTGTCCCCCTCTCCCAAGAATTGATTAACGTGGACCCTGACTTAAACAAGTTGAAAAACTTATTTGGGTGTTACCATTTAGTGGTCAATTGTACGGAATACTGTATGTACTGAACTGTGCAATCTACTAATAAAAGTATGAATAAATTAAAAAAAACTCCCTTGTAGAGGGGGTCCGGTCCGGTTGTCATTGATGCAGTACTGGCTGTCCAGAGTCGGGACCCAGGATGGACCGCTTGTTCAGAGTCGGGACCCAGGATGGACCGCTCGACTGCTTATCGGTTGGGGACATCTCTATTCTGCTGATCTGCCTCCGCTTGGGATGGTTTCCTGCTGGCTCCACTTTGGACGGGACTCTCGCTACTATATTGGATCCACTTTGAACTGGACTCTCACGGTTATGTTAGATCCACTATGGATTGGACTTTCACAATATCATGTTAGATCCACTCGACATCCATTGCATTCGGTTCCCTGGGGGTGGGGGTTGCCCACATATGCGGTCCTCTTCAAGGTGGCTCATAGTCACTCACCAACGTCCCACTGGGTTGAGTTTTTACTTGCCCTGATGTAGGCTCTGAACCGAGGATGTCGTTGTGCAGCCCTTTGAGACATTCGTGATTTAGGGCTATATAACTAAACATTGATTGATTGAAATACATTTAAAAAGGTATGCAATTTTATGCAGTACATATATATAGTTTTTTGTCAAGATTGACAGGACAAATACATTTAGTACGAAGCGATAAGGTACTTTATTGATGCATATTTTCCTAGGCATTCGTGGGCCATATAAAATGATGTGACGGACAAGAAGCGGTCCCCGGGCCTTGAGTTTGACACATGTGATTTAGCATCTCTTTATATGGCGATTAAATGCGAGGACGCTATCTTTGCGAGAAATGATACAGGTGCACATGTAAGGTGTTGGATAAAAATAGTGTTCAGATATGCATGCAAGTGGTTTAATGTTTGTAGAGCATGGAATTCAATCCCAGCCTGACTTAACATGTCATTAAGTGAACCAAGGGCTAAGTAGCGTATTCTTATATTGCGCACATGTCCCTTCCTCTCAGTGCACCACCTGTGCTTGCAATAAAACAAGATAAAAGACTAGAGGTGAGCTCACGCTTTCATAATAGCTAGCACCTGGCTTAATGTCCTTTTACTTTCTGAAATAATAAATATCCATGTCTGTTTTTGCATGGAGGATATAGAAGAAAACCTAGCTCTGTTCCAATTGATACAAATATTTATTTAGTCGACATTGTCGACAATGAAATTTGTCACGGACAAATTCATCCGTCAATATTAGTCAGTGACGCCATTGCTCGTGTTTTTGTATCAAACATATGAAAGTTACCCCTGATTTTCACAGGACGCGGAACGGCAGCGAAAGGTTGTGAAAAATGGCCACTGCCCAGTTAGATCATACACATCTTTAAATCTCTGGATTGATGAAATAATGTGGTGATCATTCTTACCTTGGACCCTGGGGAAAAAGAGTTACTATGGTTCATGGGGACCAAATCTAAATAATTTTGCATAATTCACACAAATTTGTATGTGACGACTGAGGACCATCCATCCGTTTTCTACCGCTTTGTCCCTTTCGGGGTCACGGGGGGTGCTGGTGCCTATCTCAGCTGCATTCCGGGCGGAAGGCGGGGTACACCCTGGACAAGTCGCCACTTCGTCGCAGGGCCAACACAGATAGACAGACAACATTCACACTCACATTCACACACTAGGGCCATATTAGTGTTGCCAATCAACCTATCCCCAGGTGCATGTCTTTGGTGGAAAGAAGCCGGAGTACCCGGAGGGAACCCACGCAGTCACGGGGAGAACATGCAAACTCCACACAGAAAGATCCCGAGGCCGGGACTGAACTCAGGACCTTCGTATTGTGAGGCACATGCAATAATCCCTGTACCACCGTGCTGCCACGACTGAGGACCATTTAAAACAAAAAAAAAAAGTTCAAATCAGATGTTAAAAATGTTTACTTTTCAGAAAACATGTTTTATGGGCCAAAGCTTAAAGGCCTACTGAAATGATATTTCTTATTTAAACGGGGATAGCAGGTCCATTTTATGAGTCATACTTTATCATTTTGAGATCTTGCCATATTTTTGCTGAAAGGATTTAGTAGAGAACATCCACGATAAAGTTCGCAAATTTCGGTGCTAAGAGAAAAGACCTGCCTCTACCGGAATTCGCAGACGATGACGTCACATGTTTGATGGCTCTTCACATATTCACATTGTTTTTAATGGGAGCCTCAAACAAAAAGTGCTATTAATTTGAGCGAGGGTGAAAGATTTGTGTTTGAGGACTAGAAAAAAAAAAAGTTAAAAAAAAAGTTTACAAAAAAAAACGCGATTGCGTTGGGACGGATTCCGATGTTTTTAGACACATTTACTAGGTTAATTCTGGAAAATCCCTTATCCTTCTATTGTGTTGCTAGTGTTTTATTGAGTTTAATATTACCTGATAGTCAGAAGGGTGAACCAAGGGCTAAGTAGCTAAGTACCACGGGTGTGTTGACGCGCAGTGTCTCAGGGGAGTCGACGGCAGCTATGGACGGCACAAGCTCAGCTTTTCTCCGGTAAGAACTGACTTTTTAACCACAATTTTCTCACCGAAACCTGCTGGTTGACATGTGGTCTGGATCCATGTTCTCTTGACCGCGCTTTGATCCATAGGAAAGTTTCACCTCCAGCAATTTTAAACAAGGAATCACCGTGTGTTTGTGTGGCTAAATGCTAAAGCTTCCCAACTCCATATTTCTACTGTGACTTCTCCAATCTTAATTGAACAAATTGCAAAAGATTTACCAACACAGATGTCCCAAAAACTGTGCAATCATGCCGTTAAAGCAGACTACTTTTAGCTGTGTGTGTGCGCAGCGCTCATACTTCCTAAAAACCCGTAACGTCTTGCGTACACGTCATCATTAGACGACGTTTCGAAGACAAAACTCCCGGGAAATTTAAAATTGTAATTTAGTAAACTAAAAAGGCCGTATTGGCATTTGTTGCAATGTTAATATTTCATCATTGATAAATAAACTATCAGACTGCGTGGTGGGTAGTAGTGGGTTTCAGTAGGCCTTTAAGTCAGCATTGCCAGAACACACACACACACACACACACACACACACACACACACACACACACACACACTTTTTTACAGGAATGTTGAAAAACACAGAAAAGTTGAATATCAAAAGGAATTTATGACTGGTTGACAAATAAAAAAGATTTTTAGTTTCCGGCATCTTTGGCTAATGTTGCTTATCAGCTACAGAGCCAACTACACTTTTCTGGAACACTGGTGGAGGAGTGCCATCATTATCATCGCCGTGTCATTTTTGGGTATAATTTGTAAAAACACATATAAAACGTGTGTTCGAAAATTCCGAACTATGCTATGCTTTGTAGTTTGTTTTTGAAAGACTATACCACAACCATTTTGTATTTTGCCTTGAATATTAAAAATTATTTGTAAACTACCCCATATCAACTGCTTTAGAGTGCTCCACTGAAAACGAGCTGAAGCTACCCTTTTCTCCAGTGCAACCTATTGTATAATCGAATTACATTTCACTTTTTCTTTGTTACCGTTAACTGTGGGGAGTCCCTGTCAACAGTGGGACGAATAAAAAAATAAGCCTATTACTTACATTTGTAGGCTTCTGTTTTCTGCCATTGGTTTTAGCACGGACAATGTAATGTTGGAAATGTTTCCTCTCCCTTGATATGCTAGGCAGGTCCCTGAGCTGACTTCATTTAGGGGACTCTGCCGCCTTCACAGTTGGCCCTTCGCCCCGACCTAATGGAGAATCCGGACACCACTTGATTGACGAGAAAGTGCAACCTTTGCGCATTCAAACAGGTAACTACCGTATTTTCCAGACTATAGACTTTTTGACTCGGGGTTCGCATTGGGATAAAAAAAAAAAATTGGCCGGTCGACGGGCTGTATCTATACAGTCGTGGTCAAAAGTTTACATACACTTGTAAAGAACAAAATGTCATGGCTGTGTTGAGTTACCAATAATTTCTACAACTCTTTCTTTTTTTTTTGTGATAGAGTGATTGGAGCACATACTTGTTTGTCACAAGTATGTTCTTTTCTGAATTTATTATGGGTCTACTGAAAATATGACCAAATCTGCTTGGGTCAAAAGTATACATACAGCAATGTTGATATTTGGTTATATGTCCCTCGGCAAGTTTCACTGCAAAAATGTGCTTTTGGTAGCCATCCACAAGCTTCTGGTTGAATTTTTGACCACTCCTCTTGACAAAATTGGTGCAGTTCAGCTAAATTGGTTGGTTTTCTGAAATGGACTTGTTTCTTCAGCATTGTCCACACGTTTCAGTCAGGACTTTGGGGAAGGCCATTCTAAAACCCTAATTCTAGCCTGATTTATCAATTCCTTTACCACTTTTGACGTGTGTTTGGGGTCATTGTCCTGTTGGAATACCCAACTGCGTCCAAGACCCAACCTCAGGACTGATGATTTTAAATTGTCCTGAAGAATTTAGAGGTAATCCTCCTTTTTTATTGTCTCATTTATTCTCTGTAGAGCACCAGTTCCATTAGCAGCAAAACAGGCCCAGAGCATAATACTACCACCACAATGCTGATGGTAGGGATGGTGCTCCTGGGATTAAAGGCCTCACCTTTTCTCCTCCAAATATATTGCTGGGTATTGTGGCCAAAGAGCTCAATTTGTGTTTCATCTGACCACAGAACTTTCCTCCAGAAGGTCTTATCTTTGTCCATATGATGTCAGATAAAACAAAAATTGAGCTGTTTGGCCACAAATTTGTCCAAAAGATAGCGCCAAAGCACGAACACACTTTTTCAGTTTCTGTGTCGATGTCACTACTATGTAAGTTAGTTGTATACAAAACATCATGGCCGTTAGCGAATTCAAATCCATAGACTAGCCGCACTTTTGTATGAGCTGCAGGATTCAAATCTTGGGAAATAAGTAGCGGCTTATAGTCCGAAAAATACAGTAGGAATATCACAGAAAAGATGACTAGTGAGCAAAAGTGAGGTCCAGTGGACAACGCATTAATGTCGCGGCAAAAAAAAATGGTGTCAAAATCTAAGCGTTTCAGGGAAAGCAAAGCTAGATTTGTGGCTCTGATGCTAGTTTTCTGTGTATCCATCCACCTATCCATTTTCTACCGCTTGTCCCTTTTGGGGTTGCGGGGAGGTCACTGGAGCCTATCTCAGCTGCATTCTGGTGGAAGGCGGCATACACCCTAGAGAAGTCACCACCTCATTACAGGGCCAACACAGATAGACAGACAACATTCACGCACTAGGGCCAATTTAGTGTTGCCAATCAACCTATCCCCAGGTGCATGTTTTTGGAGGTGGGAGGAAGCCAGAGTACCCAGAGGGAACCCACGCAGTCACGGGGAGAACATGCAAACTCCACACAGAAAGATCCCTAGCCCGGGATTGAACCCAGGAATACTCAGGACCAGGGGCGTCGCCAGACATATTTCAGTGGGGCACATGCCCCACTGTTGATCTGCAGTGCCCCAGTAAAAATATCACCAATAAAAAAAAAACGCTTCAGAGTTTTAAGTCTACATAACATAGACAACAGCGCACATACTACTTAGTATGGTAATTAATTGCTACTGTATTCACTCCACGAAACAGTGAACACATGGCTACTTAATATGGTAATTTATTCACGTGTGGATCGAGACTTCGGTTGAGAGAGAGACAGAGAGGGGGGGGCGGCGGGGGGATTCGAATAACTGCGTGAGGTAGGTGACGTTAGCCAACAACAATTTGTTAATTACAATATTTTGATTTAAATTTGACTCAAACTGTAACTCCTAGATGGATTTAAGAAAGTTATCCGCCCGCAGCAGAGAAGAAGCGAGAAATGAGAGATGTAAGTGAAGTCCTCGCTAGCTAGGCAACATCATTGTCTTAAGTTGATGCTAAGTTAGCTAACGTTCTTCCTTGTATCAAGACAAACATATTCATTTGCTGTACGAGCTGTCGGGGGAATTTCCAATGAACATGAAACATAATGTTGGTTATTGTCTGCTGGTTCTGCATCAATAATGATTTGGAGTAAGCATGTGTGAGTTGTGTGCTTCTCAAATGGTTTATCTTCAGGAAGAAAAACATTTTTCCATTTCATCAAGTCGTGAGCCAATTTCTAAATCATTCAAGTTTATTTCACAGAAAAATAGCACAGTAGACTTGTCTTGTTAATCGGTGCGACTTTGACTAAAATAATCTTGTTTTGTCACCAGAAAAATGGCTACAGCTAAAGCATCTGGTTTTATTTCCAGAAAAAATAGTAACATTTCTGTATTTGTTTTCAGAATGATGGCTGAAAATATCGGGTTTTGTTGCCCCATTTAGATTTTTTTTAAAAAATATATTTCCATGTCTGTCCTGAGTCCTCCTCCAACTTGTTAGTCGGTTTGCTTTTTGCTAAAATACTCACTAATAGTCACTAGAAAAAAGGCTAAAATAATCTGGTTTTGTTGCCACAATTTGATTTTTTTCTCCCTAAACTTTTTTTTTTTCATGCACACATCTGACTGCGACTCACTGAAAATGACACACAATCCACTTTTATGTCACGACCCAGCAGTTGGGAACCACTGGTCAACTGTATAACAGTTACTGTAATATTTCCATGTCTGTCCAGAGTGATTGACCACTTTGCAAAAATGAAAAGGAGACGTTACAGTTTACTTCTCAGAAAATGATTCCCTGAACAGACACACAACAATTGTTCATTTATTCTACTGCTGTGGCTTTATTGTTTTGTGTATATTTTATAGTTTTGTGTATCTAAAATAGGATTAGCCATATTGCCATAAATGGAAATTAAATAATATAAAAGAACCCAGAGATCTACGTAGGGGTGCTTTATTTTTTGTTTTACTTTTGTAGATGTTAAGTTTGCAGATGATTACTGCAATACATATTTCAAAAAGATTCATTGCTCTTCCTTTTTGCTTTTACCAGTAGCAGTTTAGAAGTCTGGAGTAAAAAAGTGCACAAGTAGGTCAAATGCATTACTTAATTTCAGGTGGTTAATCAAAGATCCATACAACATAATCAGATATGATTTCATAGTTTAAAGCACTATTTATGTATTTTTTATGATAAATAAGTGCTAAAAATGTTTTTGCTTGCGCGCTTTGCACGCTCACATGAATTATTTGTGCCCCAGGTGTGCCCCAGTACAGTATTAGGTCTAGTGACGCCCCTGCTCAGGACCTTCGTATTGTGAGTAAAGTAGGCTAAAGAGTCAGCCGTCTACCATTTCCTTTAATTCACTGGATTATTAAAGCATATTTATCTATTGTACAAATACAATACTTGACTCTGCGAGTGTTTATATGTGTGTGACTGTGTCAGGGGTAACCAGTTCGATGAGGTATGGATAGATGTTGCTTCTCTTCTGTTTGGCACAAATTTTAAACCTTGGTTGAGCCATCCTAGCTTTCATATCCAGGTGATCCTGACTCAGGATGCACAGATAATAATGATCTTTATAGGACTGTTGTGCAGATAGATGCGGTTTGAACCTAAACCAAAACTGGAACAGCCTCTGGGTGCTTATGAGCCTGCTTGTGATCCACGCTCCATTACATTCCACCTACGCACACAGGGAGAGCAGTCAAAGGATTGTAAATGAAGGACGATGTAATAGGAAAAACCTCAACATAAGAGGCTACAGACACCTCTACAAAAAGAAAGAAGCAAAATCCCAAAGCAGTTATTTTTCATGTGGGTGGACTCTTCTTGCTTTTCTTTGGTCGGCTATTAAATGATAGAGCAGAGGTTGTATTTAGTGTGAACCAACCAGCATTATATTCATGCGAGTATTGTTTACACCCATTTTATTCTCCTCTCTCCTTTTTGTTTCCACCCAGAACGGCACACACAAACACATATACACACGCAGGGACTCAACTCTTCTCTGCCGTATCGTAAAACACCAACACACATATGTCCCTGGCGGGCATCGATCCTGTAGCGGCTTTCTGTAATGTAACATAGCAGCACAAGTGATGTGAAAAGAGCAACAGGTCCCCAGAGCCCACAGGAGTCTCTCGGAGTACACACCTCTTTCTGTCTGACTGGTTGTCTCCATGTTCCTGTTAAGCCCACTTTCACCCACAGAGTCAAACCTACTTGCAAGCACATACACCGTAGAAAAATAATTCAGAGTGAAAGAAAGAAAATAAACGGTTCTTGACCACTGCAGTGCACATATCCTGATAAAGACAACGGAACGTCGCTATTTCAGGGAAGTCTTGAATGATTCGTGGCATTCACACTCACATTCAACTTAGGGAATTTTAATGAACCTGACGTAGAGGTTTGTGAACCAAGGGAGGAAGCCAGAGTACCCAAGAAAACTCACATTAGCACAGAAAGAATAGGCAATGCAAACCCAAAACTTTGCCCTTCTGAAGCTCGGCCACGTTGATGACAAGAGACTTGACCTGGAAAGCTTCTTGGCAGTAGTCCATATCCACAGTAGGTCAAATCAGTAGGTCCTCAGTATTTGAGCTCTACTGCATTTATAGGCATATGGCTAGCATATGGCAGTAGCTTACCCTGAAGAATTCGGCTCGGGGCAGATAGTTCAAATCCTGCAGTGAATTTAGTACTTTGATACAACTGTAGATCTGATATTGAGGAAGGCAATTGACTGTAAACTCAGCTCAAGACAATATTTTTAATTTTCCTGAGGGAACTCTCCTGAAGGAATCAACAAAGTACTATCTATTTATCTATCTATCTATCCATCCATCTATCCATCTATCCATCTATCCATCTATCTATCTATCTATCTATCTATCTATCTATCTATCTATCTATCTATCTATCTATCCATCCATCCATCCATCCATCCATCTATCTATGTATCGTCTTCCTTTTGTATATGAATCTCAGGCTGATCCAACTTCAGTCAATCAATCAAAGCTTACTTATATAGTCATTGATCACAGACCTCTCAAAGTGCTGCACAAGCCACAACGACATACTCGGCTCAAATCCCACATCAGGGCAAGAAAAACTCAACCCAATGGGAACAACGAGAAACCTTGGAAGGGACCGCAGATGTGGTAATCCCCCGCTGGGTGACCGGTGCAACGGAAGCCCAGTGTATACGGTTAATAATGTGAGAGTCCAGTCCATAGTGGGGCCAGCAAGGGATCCTCTTGCATGTAGACACGTCGGGGTGCAGAAACGTCACCGACTGATGCATAAGGAGTGGTCACCTCGGGTCCCGACTTCATGTGAAAATCCAATCCATTGGGAGACCAGCAGGGGATCATCTTGAATGGAGAGAGGTCAGCAGCGCAGAGACGTCACCAACTGTTGCAAAGAGGAATGGTCCATCCTGGGTCCTGACTTTGAACAGCTTCCGTTAATATTCCTCAAGACAATTCAAAATGAGGCTAAGCTGTGTGTGTGGCCTCCAAGTGTCTTTATGCACACCCTACAATGTCTGGGCATGCTCCCAATGACCCTATAGTGGTTCTTAAACTTGTTAGAGGTACCGAACCCCACCACTTTCAAGTAGGCATTCCCCAAACCTTCTTTAGTGAAAAATAAATATATATTTTTTCAAATTCAAGACAAAGTTATCAGTTTTTTTTACTGGTGCACAAAATGAACCGTGTATGAACATCACCTTGTTCAAAGAACAAAACCAACACAGTGCATGAACTCACAACAAATTACACACCTGCAAATCAGATGGAAAATCAGAAGGAACATTGTTTGGGGGTATCCATAATACGCCGATAGGGATGAGTTTGTATTTACACAATGAGTCGGTGTGTCTTCACCTCCGCCGAACCCCTGAGGCCGACTCACCGAACCCCTAGGGTTCGATCGAACACAGGTTAAGAACCACTGCTATAGATGTTCTCTAAAGGGATTTCTTTCCCGACCCGGATCAAGGCATTAGTAATTCTTGAAGACTCTATGGTGGTGCAACGTGGCAACATGATGTCCCAGACATGCTTTCTTGGATTCAGGTTTGGTTGGGGATTGGGCAGGCCAAGCCATAGCATCAGTGTCTTTGTCATACTCTTGTCACATGAGTCTAACCATTGACATAGCATCAGTAGAAACCCAGGGACCATTACATCAGCATATGGTCGTACAATGGGTCTAATGGGTCTGCTATAGTCTCATCGACACCTAGTGAACCTATCTACCTACACTTGTTGGCACATGGTGGCTGCCTTTATGGACACCCTACAATGTCTGGGCATGCTCCCGATTACCCTACAGATGTTCTCTAAAGGGATTTCTTTCCAGACCCGGATCAAGGCATTAGTAATTCTTGAAGAGTCTGTGCTGTTGCAACGTGGCGACATAATGTCCCAGACATGCTTTATTGGATTCAGGTTTGGTTGAGGATTGGGCAGGCCAATGCATAGCATCGGTGTCTTTGTCATACTCTTGTCACATGGGTCTAATCATTGACAAAGCATCAGAAGAAACCCAGGGACCATTACATCGGCATATGGTCGTACAATGGGTCTGCTATAGTCTCATCGACACCTAGTGAACCTGTCTACTTACACTTGTTGGCACATGGCGGTTGCCTTTATGCACACCCTACAATGTCTGAGCATGCTCCTGAAAACCCTATAGATATTCTCTAAAGGGATTTTTTTCCAGGGCATTAGTAATTCTTGAAGAGTCTGTGGTGGTGCAACGTGGCAACATAATGTCCCAGACATGCTTTATTGGATTCAGGTTTGGTTGGGGATTGGGCAGGCCAATTCATAGCATCGATGTCTTTGTCATACTCTTGTCACATGGGTCTAACCATTGACAAAGCTTTAGAAGAAACCCAGGGACCATTGCATCAATATATGGTCGTACAATTGGTCTGCTATAGTCTCATCGACACCTAGTGCACCTATCTACTTACACTTGTTGGCACATGGCGGTTGGTGCAGCCCTCCAAGGATATGCCTTCCCTGACCATCACTGACCCACCACCAAACCGGTTTTGCCAGGGGACGTTGCAGGTAGCAGAACGTTGAGCAGAAACACACATTAGTGACATGTTGGAGGTCTTTTTTTAGGGTTTTTACAGCACTCCTCCTGTTCCTCCTCATAAAAAAAAAGAGCTAGCGGTCCTTCTACTGGGTTGTCCTCATACAGCCTCCTCCACATCTCCGGGTGTACTTAGTACCTCATCCATGCTCTTGACACTCCTGGGAGAGACAGAAAACCTTTGTGGCACAGCATACTTTGTTGTGCCATCTTTGCTGAGCTGCCAACTTCTGTTGGTTGCAGAAAGTGCCTCAAAACCTCTACTGGCAAGGGCACTGGCAACATGCAAACGTGCCAAAAAAATCAGCCGTAAAGAATGAAAAGGTAAATGATAGGGAAATATGTATGTGTCTACAACCTGGAAAACATTTTTTTTTAACTGGGTCGTCTTGCTAATTGGCTCTAATTTCCACCTGCTGTCGGGTTCCATTTGCAAACATTTGCAATTACTGTTGCTTCCAAAACTGGACAAGTTGATGTCCTAGGAGTCTGATTGTTCAGTACAAAGGTTTAGCTGTGTTGGCTCACCAAATATGAGACAATAACACATGTTGTTCCCTTTTCTGTGCATCCTAAATAGTGAAAAACTGCAAGTACAGTACAAGGCGGCTAACAATGCAACTAATGGGGAGTCATATATTCTGCCTACAAAATCCATCCGTCCATCCATTTTCTAGCGCTTATTCCCTTCGGGTTGCAGGAGGCGCTGGAGCTTATCTGGACTACAATCCGGCGGACGGCGTGGCGCAGTGGGACAGAGGCCGTGCGCAACCCGAGGGTCCCTGGTTCAATCCCCACCTAGTTCCAACCTCGTCACGTCCGTTGTGTCCTAAGCAAGACACTTCACCCTTGCTCCTGATGGGCGCTGGTTAGCGCCTTGCATGGCAGCTCCCTCCATCAGTGTGTGAATGTGTGTGTGAATGGGTAAATGTGGAAGTAGTGTCAAAGCGCTTTGAGTACCTTGAAGGCAGAAAAGCGCTATATAAGTACAACCCATTTATCATTTATTATTTAATCGTGTAATAAAATATAAAAAAAACGCCAATTATATGCCGTGACCTGCTATATTAACTATAGCAGGTAATTCGGCCCTGCTGGTATCCGGCAAGGACAAGTCACAGGTGGAACAAATCCTCAGTGCTGAACTCCTCAATATTTGCACCTGGCTCGCTGACAACAAGCTATCCATACACTTAGGTAAAACGGAATCCATCCTATTTGGGTCCCATATCAAACTTAAGAAGGTCAGTGACTTCACTATAAAAGTGGGTGACATTGTTATCACCAGGAAGGATGAGATCACCTACCTAGGTTCCATTCTAGAGGCTAATCTTTCCTGTGATAAAATGGCAACCAAGGTGATCAAAAAGGTCAACCAAAGAACGAGATTCCTCTACAGAATCTCCTCTCTGGTTAACAAAAGCACCTTGAGGATTCTAGCGGGAACTCTCATTCAACCCTTCTTCGATTACGCTTGCACCTCCTGGTACCCCAGCACCTCCAAAACCCTCAAATCTAGACTCCAAACATCCCAGAATAAGCTAATCCGGTTACTTTTAGACCTCCACCCCAGATCACACTTCAATCCAACCCACTTCTCCAAAGTGGGCTGGCTCAAGGTGGAGGACAGAGTAAAACAACTTGCACTGAGCCTAGTCTATAAAGTCCGCTACACCTCCTTGATACCGAAGTACATGTCAAATTACTTCCTTAACGTAAATGACCGCCATAACCACAACACCAGGGGGAGCTCCACAAACCACGTTAAACCCAGATTTCGATCTAACAAAGGTCTTAACTCATTCTCTTTCTATGCCACATCAATGTGGAATGCACTCCCAACAGGTATAAAAGTAAGTGCATCTCTATATTCCTTCAAAACCGCTCTAAAACAACACCTCCAGGCAACTTCAACACTTTACTAATACCCTCCTCCATTCACATCCCATCTCCCCGGATTATAAACAACTCAAATGTACTTCTAATGTATATACTTGTTCTTATGCTATGTGAACTCACTATGTTCTCTGCTGGCTGTACATATCCTACTAAATAAGACCTACACTGTTTTAATGTCCACATTTCTCTGTTGATGCAATTGTTGATGACTGAAGTTCTGATATCAACCAAAGCTCCTCATCCCACCCCCCGGATTGTAAATAATGTAAATAATTCAATGTATATACTATGATGATTAACTTGTGTGATGACTGTATTATGCTGATAGTATATATTTGTACCATGAATTGATTAACGTGGACCCCGACTTAAACAAGTTGAAAAACTTATTCGGGTGTTACCATTTAGTGGTCAATTGTACGGAATATGTACTGTACTGTGCAATCTACTAATAAAAGTATCAATCAATCAATCAATCAAAGCGACATTGTTATTGTAAGAGCTAACAGAGAGGAACTACTTTTTTGTCCTTTCGCTTTGCTCACACTGCTCGTACAGTTTCCTATAAACTTTCAGCAAGTATAAAAAAATGTTGGAGATTTTTGGAATGTTTTCAGAGTGTTTCATTTGTTGAGTAAATGAACACCTATTACCAGCATTATTAGCTGCCTTGTACTAACATTTTTTTTAGTATTTAAAAAGCACATAAATATGTTTTTGTCTCACTTAAGGATTGTAAATGACGGGGGGAAAAAAAATCAGTTTTCCTATAAACTTTAAATTTAACATGTCATGCCATGGACAAAAGCCTTTTTGTTTGATAATTCAGATTCAATAGGCTCGACTTTACAGGGATCCAGCAATGTGCCGTCAGGGCCAGCAAGGCCTTCTCTGCTGGCCAAACATAACCAGAAATCATGATCATAATTAAAAATGAAAGCAATGTTTTATTCACTTACCCTAAATATCTAAAAGTATTCATACTTCATGTCATACTATGATCCTTCTAGCACTGTTGTTTTTGGGTTATAGAGTTTTTATCCAATCAGAATTCAGCTCGCTTATGTTACCATGCTGTGCCAAATTTGCCAGAGGCCTTCAGAATCAACAATATAGTTGCGATGTTGTTGTCAGTAAGGCCTTCCAGATGGCCTAAGGCAGATATATAGTGACGTTATGAGCGAGGTAACATAACAACTCTATTACCCAGCATACCACAGTAGTGAAGAGCATGCCGACTAGCCAAGTTTAGGTTTTGAATGTAGCCATGCCGGCAGCGGGATGTTTTTGATGAGCACGCTGTGGAGTAAACTTTAAGAAGTCAGGCAACATGCCTCGTCTGCATCTTTTATAATTACACAAGACAACACATATATTTTCAAGGCCATTTTCAAGAAGGATATTTAAAGAGAAACTACATCTTGTGAGACCATGTCGGCCAACCCCGGAAGCTAGCTCAGCTATCGATGAAATGTGAGTTCAGATATTTAAATTCTTATTATTTTTTTTACTTTTAAAATGTTTTTTGCAATTTCAATTTTGACAATACCACATAAGATATGTCTTAATGGCTGATACGGGTTTATTGATTCTTAAATGTGCCAGAAAATAACCCATTCTGTACAATGCCCAGTAGTGCGTGAATGTGTTTCTCAATTGTATTCTGTATAGATTTGCGTCAGCCTGCAAACCAAAGAAATACCTGTGCAAGCAGACATTCTCAAACATGAAAAACGTCAAATCCAAATACCGCACACACCTCACTTGCAGCGTAATATAGTTAATATAGACACTTACACCATGTGTGTCATGACGAGGACTCTGGTGCGGTTTGTTTTCCCGTGGTGCAAAGCGACTGGATCGGACACGACGTGAAGGTAATGACATTTTTTAATAATAACTCAAAAGTACTACCAGGCGCTCACAGCTTGAGTTACAAAACTTGGCTCAGAAAACAAAAAACTCTTACTATAACGTAAACTATGGACATAAAACAAAACTTGCAAACTATGGCATTAATAAAAAAAACTTACTTGGAACGAGAAAAGAGCATGGATCATCAGCATGGATAACAAGGGTGATGTCGCCAGCCTGACTGCCTGGCAACTACAGGCTTAAAGGCTTACTGAAATGAGATTTTCTTATTTAAACAGAGATAGCAGGTCCATTCTATGTGTCATACTTGATCATTTCGCGATATTACCATATTTTTCCTGAAAGGATTTAGTAGAGAACATCCACGATAAACTTGGCAACTTTCGGTGCTAAGAGAAAAGCCCTGCCTCTACCGGAAGTCGCAGACGATGACGTCACATGTTGATGGCTCCTCACATATTCACATTGATTTTAATGGGAGCCTCCAAAAAAAACAGCTTTTCGGACCGAGAAAACGACAATTTCCCCATTAATTTGAGCGAGGATGAAAGATTTGTGTTTGAGTATCTTGATAGCGACGGACTAGGAAAACAAACAAAAAAAAAGTTAAAAAAAAAACAAACGCGATTGCAGTGGGCCGGATTCCGAATTTTTTAGACACATTTACTAGGATATTTCTGGGAAATCCCTTATCTTTCTATTGTGTTGCTAGTGTTTTAGTGAGTTTAACAGTACTTGATAGTCGGAAGGGTGTCTCCACGGGTGTCTTGACGCGCAGTGTCTCAGGGGAGTCCACGGCAGCTATGGACGGCACAAGCTCAGCTTTTCTCCGGTAAGAAGCGACTTTTTAACCACAATTTTCCGAAACCTGCTGGTTGACATTCCGTCGTGATTCATGTTCGCTTGACCACGCTCTGATCCTAAAGTTTCACCTCCAGGAATTTTAAACAAGGAATCACAGTGTGTTTGTGTGGCTAAAGGCTAAAGCTTCCCAACTCAATCTTTCTACTGTGACTTCTCCAATATTAATTGAACAAATTGCAAAAGATTCAGCAACGCAGATCTCCAAAATACCGTGTAATTATGCGGTTAAATCAGACAACTTTTAGCTGTGTGTGAGCGCAGCTCTCATACTTCCTAAAAATCCGTAACGTCTTGCGTACACGTCATCATCACACGACGTTTTCAACAAGAAACTCCCGGGAAATTTAAAATTGCAATTTAGTAAACTAAAAAGGCCGTATTGGCATGTGTTGCAATGTTAATATTTCATCACTGATATATAAACTATCAGAGTGCGTGGTGGGTAGTAGTGGGTTTCAGTAGGCCTTTAAATAGTGCTGTGGTGATTAACAGGTGCATGAGTCCAAATGAATCAGATGCGTGACATGAGGACAGGTGAAAACTAATGATTTGTCATGGAAACAGGGGAGTGAAAAAACAGGAACTAATTGAGTCTTGAAGTAATATAACACAACTAAAAAAACATGATCACAAAACATGACAATGTGTTGCTTTAATTATAAGACTTATATAAGGCTTGCTTTCATTATAAGACTTGTATAAAGCTTCTAATTTTAGCGGCTCCTGAATTTTTTTTTTTTTTTTTTTTGTCCGATACGGCTCTGTGAGTAAATATACAAAAAACAATAGCTGTGAATTCTTTATCCATTATGCTTTCACTGGGTGTAAATGAAACTCAGGATATAGGAAACAACTTAGTTCTTTGAAAGACACCAGAAAGTCAAAACTGACAATTCACCATAGTTTTGATATGACAGAAATTAACTTGAAAGAAATAATTATGCAGCCCTTTCAGGTGGACTTTTAAGTGTTTAGCTTTGAGGTGATTTTCCCCCCAAATGTCAGATGTGCTTTCATCCCTTTTACCTTTAAATGATAGATCAAACGGTGATCCATACAGGTTTTAATCTTGGCACAATTCCCAGAAGTCCCTCACACATACACGTTCAAAACAAGGCAGAAAATCAATCATCATCCAGACCTTCATGAATTATTTTACAGCTTGATTTTCTCCTGCTCACATAGGTCAGGTAGATGAGAGGTAATAAAGTGATCATATCATCTCTGATTGCCCTTTGTGTCTATGGATGGAGATGAAAAGGAATAAGAAAGGCACTTATATATTGTCTATGTGGCTGGGATGGAAAGGGAGTAGGGGGGGGGGACTTGATATACTTGCGAAAACAATGATTTTGCCTTCTGTGTGGAACTTACAAAACTTTGAATTGTGGTGTTTTTCATAAGACTTTTGCAAAACACAGAATAATATTCAATTGTGAGGACTAGAGTTGGGCGATATGGCCTTTTATTAATATCTCGATATTTTCAGGCCACGTCACGATACACAATATATATCTCCATATTTAGCATTAGCCTTGAATTAACACTTGATGCTTATAATCACAGCGGTATGATGATTACATGTGTCGACATTAAAACATTCTTGTTCATACTGCATTAATATATGCTCAATTTAAACGTTCATGCAGAGAGGGAAATCACAACTAAGTCAATTCACCAAAACTCTATTTATTAAACAGTTATTAAGCTGTGGCACAAACATTCATGCCATTTCCAAAACAGAAAGTGTCAGAGACATTTTAAAACAAGCTAGAAGTGCACTTTTGTGAATGATGTCACCAAGATGACATATCAAAACAACACTAAATTAAAGTGTACTTTTTGTACAGAACGCCACGACAATAGTTTAAAACAAATAAAGTGCACTTTTGTGCATGATGTCACACAATATATTTCAATAACTGTCAAATAAAAATGAGCTGCATAATAGGTTCCTGCGGACCTTTTGTTTTTTCATACGGTGTTGATCTGGAAATAGTTGCTTTTGTTGCGATCCGTTACTCGGATCTTCACATATTGTTTATTGTTCCATTGTCTCATTCTCCATCTGACCAGCTTACTTCCTGTTTAGTTAGTCACCTTGGTTACACATTGATTTCACCTGCTCCTTGTTTTCTACACACACCTGGTTTTCCTTGATTACTCCCTATATAAGCCTTCCTCTTTTCTTTGTTCAGTCTGGGTTCATAATTTGCCTTTGAAAAACAGTATCGACTGACGTCACGTACGTATATTCTCGCTAGCTTTTCACGCTAAGCCTTTGTTTTATTCCTGCTCTCACGCTGATGAATTGCTTTTCCTTTTTGTGTGCCTTCGTGCAAGACTTAGTTGGTCTGTTTTCTATTCCTAGCTTTTATGCTAGCGCCCTTGGTTTATTTTGTATGTTAGCTCCAGTATTTTTGTTGGTAGCCTGCTTTTTGTTAAGTTTAATAAATCATTTAAATTGCTGTGTTCTTGTCGACGCATCCACGGAGGGACAAACCCGGCATTACTATGCCAATCAGTCATTACAGCTTCGGCATTTTGTTGGTGTGGCACCGGCCGGAGATGTTGACATGCGGAGTTTCAAGCACTTTTCATTCTTTAACAGGTGACTTTGCAAATGATGCTACATTAGCAGTGCTGCTACTTTTTGCAGCAATGCTTTTGCCGCATAAATGTTGAACATATTCCCGCTTGAAGCCAAACCACTGCCGGACGATGAATCCCGTGCTGTTTTTTTGGGAATTAATTCTTCCTCCATTTGTTACCAGATCCGTACCTTCTCTCTCTTGTATTACCATCCGCACCTCACCATTAGCATCACAGCTAACGTTACCATGTCGCTACCTCTCTGATCACGTGTGACGTTGCACATGTGACATATGTAAGAAGGTGCGCTTGTTTATGTCTCTGTGAGAAGGAGAGACAACAAAGAGTGGGAAACGCATGTAGTGTAATGCTCGCAGATAAAAGCAACTGCGTGAGAAAGTATACTCGAATATCACGATATAGTCATTTTCTATATCGCACAGAGACAAACCTGCGATATATAGAGTATATCAATATATCGCACAACCCTAGTGAGGACATCGTTAAACATTCATAATTTCTCCAATGTTCTTACCTGCGGCACAGTGCTCTTCATCGGCCCCATTCTCACAGTCTATTTCTCCATCGCATCGCCATGACAACGAGACACACTTGCTGACAGTCCCGCCACATTCAAACTTCTCCGGTGGACAGGTCTGTCGGCCTGGATTGAAGAGTGAAGGAAAAGTCAGTCAATCCAACTGTCAGGTAGATCGGTTATTTTGCAGCTCCATGTGATCGCCCTTCTAAAGGTCTGAAGGTTCTCGACAACAAAGGAACCTCATCGTGTAGATCAGGGGTGTCAAACGTCCGGCCCGAGCGCCGGATCAGGCCCGCGAACAGGTTTTAATCGGTTTGCTGAGTATAAAAATGAGCCGAATGAAAGAAGTTGGTGTTTTAAACGTATCCACTACATGTCGCAAAAGCAATTCTTTGTATCTTTGTAGATGATGCTACATACAGCATGTACAAAATAAACCATATGATGTTAGTACATCGGTCGAAGAAAATTATCAAACTATATGAATAACATCCTGTAATTTGATTTTAATATCATTTTCTTAATCTTTATAGAATGAAAATTAACACCAATGAGTTGACTAATGAACATTATCATATAATTATAATTAATACAATTTTAACCGCAACACGTATGTGTAAAAAGAAACCCTAATAACATTATGACTTGTACAGTTTTGCTTGTTCTATTTTCAAACAAAGTAAACATTCTGAAGTTGTCTTTATTTTGAGTTATCGTCATACTTGCCCACCCTCCAGAATTTTCCGGGAGACTCCCGAAATTCAGCCAGCGCCTCTCCTTAAAACCTCCCAGAAGAAAATTTCTACCAAAAATCTCCCGAAATTCAGCCGGAGCTGGAGGCCACGCCCCCTCCAGCTACGGCTGAATTTCGGGAGATTTTCGGACCTGAGCGGAGACAGCCTGTTTTCACGTCCGCTTTCCCACCATATAAACAGCTTGCCTGCCTAATCACGTTACAACATCTACGGATTTTAATAAAAAACTGCACACACAAGGAGACGAAGCAGAAGAACGAGGAAGTTACAGCCATGGCGACGCCGTCAGAGTGATTCCATGTTGTCTGTTGCCATCTCCTGGTGAATGTTGGCTATAGCTTTTTGATTGGCCAACGATTTATGTGTTAAGTGTTGTTTATTTTTTTTTCTGTAACCAGCAAGCACAGTACAGTTAGTAGAACAACTGTGTTTTTATTACTGTGTATTTGATAGGTGCCATCTGAAATTCAACTATTTATTTTATTTATATATATAATAAAATAAATATATATAGCTAGAATTAACTGAAAGTCAAATATTTCATACATACATATTTATATATATATATGTGAAATATATATGAAATACTCGAGTTGGTGAATTGTAGATGTAAATATACTCCTCCCCTCTTAACCACGCCCCCGCCCCACCCCCGACCACCCCCCACCCCCACCTCCCGAAATCGGAGGTCTCAAGTTTGTGAGTACGGTTATCATGCCGTGATTTTACCAGACCGGCCCACTTTGGAGCAGATTTTTCGCCATGTGGCTCCCGATCTAAAATAAGTTTGAAACCCCTGGTGTAGATGAACCACAAACCAAGGGCCGCAACACCAAATTATGGGCCCCCACACGTAAGACTCCTGAAGTGTCTCCCATACCACCCTAAACCCAATATCACCACCACATACTTGGTATTTTACATGCACTAAAAAACTCAATTATTGCATAGATTTTTGTATTTTGATTGTTACCAGCTTTTTAAAAATGAATGTGTGGAGGGAAAGTGCAATCAGCACGCCTGAAGGTAGCAAAAGTCACCGCCGCTGTCCATGGTTACTGAGGACGAGCACCAGCGGGCATGTGTTGAATGCGAAAAACAGCTGGCAGGTGATAAGATTTCACAGGTGGTGTTAATCTAACCATCTGTTTCTTTAACAGTAAGCGGCTGGGAGCAGAGCAAAAGGATTGGGAGTGACGGAAACATTACGACATGTTGCAAGACATTTGGAAATATATTGTGGAAAAAAACATTAAAACTTTGTTAAACCTGCATGTTTGGCCCTTGTACCGTGTCTACAGTGGAGCTGCTAGGAAGCGACTTCAACAGAATGTAAACACATTTATTAGGTTTTTAACAATGGGATTAACATATCTGAAACAAAAAAAAACATTTAATTGTTTTGTAAAAAAAAAAATATTGCCAACAAATTCAATATGAAATGGCCAGAATATGAATTTAAATCATCATACAACCTGTCATAATTAATATAAATGTGTGGTACAAAATGGATGTATATATTTTTTTTACTTCAGAGTAAAAAGTACAGATTTGCTGATTCAAGTCGTATTATCATAGGTGGATAAAAAAAATCATGATAATACATCATTATTGATATGACTTTATCATTATTAATATCATTATCATGTGAATTAAGTCCACCCGATCTGTAAAAACTAGTGACGGTTCTGTTATTAACTTTAATCGAAGGTCTTTGAATGCACCACAGTTATGGGCAATGAGATGCATATGTGAAATTTGTTTATATTTTTCTCCTATGCCAGGGGTCGCCAACCTAAAATTTTGAAAGAGCCATACTGGACAAAAAATACAAAAACAAATATGTCTGGAGCCGCAAACAAATAAAAGCCATATTACATACAGAAAGTGTCATGAGATATAAATTGAATTAAGAGGACATAAAGGAAACCAAATGAACTCAACTATACCTACAAATGAGGCATAATGATGCAATATGTACATATAGCTAGCCTAAATAGCATGCTAGCATCAATTAGCTTGCAGTCATGCAGTGACCAAATATGTCTGATTAGCACTCCACACAAGTCAATAACGTCAACAAAACTCACCTTTGTGCATTCAGCCACAACGTTAAAAGTTTGGTGGACAAAACGAGACAGAAAAAGAAGTGGCATAAAAAAAGTCTTAGAAAGTCGGAGAAAGTTATACATGTACACAAAACTACGGTGAGTTCAAGGACCGCCAAAATTAGTAGGACAAAACGGTGCTTGCCAAATACTCGAATCAGTGAAGCATGTTTAATACAAACAGTGTGCTTTATAACAATTAGGGAAGTTTGTGTCATGTTTTCCTCCTACAGAAACCATATTAAAACAAAAAATATGTTTTTATATATTTTCCCCCCTCATATTTATCAAATTTTAAGACATTTTTGAAAAAGCTCCAGAGAGCCACTAGGGCGGCGCTTAAGAGCCCCATGTGGCTCTAGAGCCGCGGGTTGCCGACCCCCGTCCTACGCTAACACACATATAGATGTGTTATATTTTTTACCTTCATCTTTGTTTCAAAATGCTGGCGCTGTGTGAATGCTTTAAAAGCGAGCTTTGATGTTGTGAAATGTGTGTTGAGTGAAGTGTTTGAAGTTAGGTTTGCCGCTATCCAGTTCATCCAATTCATATTTTTGACAGAGGGTGTCGGTAGTCAGGGTTTTTCACCTACGTGTAATTAATTGTGGCGGTTAGCCACAGCAAAATAAAAATCGCCACACCTTAAATTTTTTTTTTTTTTAAACATTAAAAATAATAAAAATAATATATTGTACAAATGGATATAAATAGATAGATAGATAGATAGATAGATAGAACTTTATTTATTCCGTCAGGAGAGTTCCTTCAGGAAAATTACAATTTTCAGCACAATCCCATTCAAGATCAGACAAACATTACAGGGAGACAGAACAGGATCGCTGACGGGTCTGCCGGCTTCCAGCGCCCCTTACAAAAAAGATGACATACAGGTAAACAAGGGGGGTGGGGGGAAAGAAAAAAATAGAAGATTAAAATAAAATTAAAAAATCGGTCATAGCCTAGGCCCTGCAATAGTCTATTATTTGCACACTATTGACTAACGATGCACACAAAATTTGGCAGAAGAAAATACTTTGATCACTGAAACAGCACTGCTGTAACCGCATGTTGCGATGACGTAAAAATATTTTTTGCAATCCAGTAATTATGATCTGAAAATAATGTGCCGTTGTTGATTGTCTGTGCTGTCTGGAGCTTGGCAGCGTAACAGTGTAATACTCTTCCATATCAGTAGGTGGCAGCAGGTAGCTAATTGCTTTGTCGTGATCATAATATGCAGACGACAGAGGAAGGCAATGTGAAGGTCAAAAGGTATCTAATGCTTAAACCGAAAAAAAAACAGAAGGCAAGTTCCGCTAAGAAAAGGCATTGAAGCTTAGGAAAGGCTATGCAGAATGAAACTAAAACTGAACTGGCTACAAAGTAAACAAAAACAGAATGCTGGACGACAGCAAAAACTTACAGCGTGTGGAGCATAGAAGGCGTTCCCAAAGTACATCCGAACATGACATGACAACCAACAATGTCCCCACAAAGAAGGACAGCAACAACTTAAATATTTTTGATTGCTCAAACAAAGCAGGTGTCGGGAATAGCGCTCGGGACAGAAATGAAACTACTGTATTTTTCGGACTATAAATTGCAGTTTTTTTCATAGTTTGGCCGGGGGTGTGATTTATTTTCAGGAGCGACTTATGTGTAAAATTATTAACACATTACCGTAAAATATCAAATAATATTATTTAGCTCATTCACGTAAGAGACTAGACGTATAAGATTTCATTGGATTTAGCAATTAGGAGTGACAGATTGTTTGGTAAACGTATAGCATGTTCTATATCTTATAGTTATTTGAATGACTCTTACCATATTATGTTACGTTAACATACCAGGCACCTTCTCAGTTGGTTATTTATGCGTCATATAACGTACACTTATTCAGCCTGTTGTCCACTATTCTTTATTTATTTAAAATTTCCATTCCAATGTCTATTCTTGCTGTTGGATTTTATCAAATAAATTTTACCCAAAATTGCTACTTATACTTCAGTGCGACTTATGTTTTTTTCCTACTTTATTATGCATTTTCGGCAGGTGCGACTTATACTTCGGAGCGACTTATACGCCGAAAAATACGGTACTACAGGAAAATACCCAAAAAACAGGAAAAGCCACCAAAAGACAAGAACTAAAACACTACACACAGTAAAACACAAAAAAACTCTAAGGTGGTGACAGTACCCCTGCTTTGAGACAAGAGCTATAGTGATGCATGCTTAGTTATGGTTTGAATTCATATCCAACACTTGCGAGAACAGCTTTTTACTGTCAATATTGGCTGCCGAGTTTCATGTTTTATGTTTTCTGTTGGTGGTGTGCCGCCGCATTTTTTCAATTAAAAAAATGTGCCTTGGTTCAAAAAGGGTTGAAAAACACAGTACATGAGTAATTGACTGGCTGTGTACTTTAATATAGGCAAGATAAACCCGGGGACAACGATCTACAAAATGTGCAATGTGAAAATATAAAGAGGACAGTGGATGCTTTTAAGGAGAGAAAACGCAGTCGGAGCAGCAGCGTGAAACAAGCGTGATGTCAGGCCCGCTGTTTGTCGAGGACATTGAGCGAGAGAAGTATAGAGTTCTAAACACGAGAACAGTCTCAAATAGCACCACAAAAAATGTGACAGATTTGTTGATAATCGTTTTTGATCAAGAAAAAAATCACCAAAATGATTGAAAAATTCTCAAGAAAGTAAGTTTTACAAAAAGCAGCAACAATTGAAAAATAGAGAAAAAACATGTTACTACTGTACTAATAAATATTAACACAACTTGGCTATCTGTAGAGCCTTGTTTTTGCCTTTTTGAAGAAAATATATGTAGACTTAGACTTCCTTTTTATCGTCATTCAAATTTCAACTTTACAGTACAAATAAGAACAACATTTTGTTGCATTAATGCAGTGTTTTTCAACCTTTTTTGAGCTAAGGCACATTTTTTGCGTTGAAAAAATGTGGAGGCACACCACCAGCAGAAATCATTAAAAAAGTAAACTCAGTTGACAGTAAAAAGTTGTTGTCGCAATTGTTGGATATGACTCTAAAGCATAAGCAAGCATGCATGACTATAGCTCTTGTCTCGCAGTAGGTGTACTGTCACCACCTGTCACATCACACTCTGACTTATTTGGACTTGTTTGCTCTTTTCCTGTGTAGTCTTTTACTTCTTGTCGATTTTGGTGTCTTTTTCTCTTTTTTTGGTATTTTCCTGTAGCAGTTTCACGTCTTCCTTTGAGCGATATTCCCCACACCTGCTTTGTTTTTTAGCAATCAAAAATATTTCAATTGTTTTTATCCTTCTTTGTGGGGACATTGTTGATTGTCATGCCATGTTCGGATGTACGTTGTGGACGCCGTCTTTGCTCCACAGTAAGTCTTTGCTGTCGTCCAGCATTCTGTTTTTGTTTACTTAGTAGCCAGTTTAGTTTTAGTTCCGTTCTGCATAGCCTTCCCTAAGCTTCAATGCCTTTTCTTAGGGGTATTCACCTTTTGTTTATTTTTGGTTTAAGCAGTAGACACCTTTTTACCTGCACCCTGCCTCCCGCTGTTTCCGACACCTACAAAGCAATTAGCTACCTGCTGCCACCTACTGATATGGAAAAGTATTACACGGTTACTCAGCCGAGCTCTAGACAGCACCTACAATCAACAACAACACATCATTTGCAGACTATAATTACTGCTTTGCAAAAAATATTTGAACCCAAATAGGTGAAATTAGATAATCTCCCACGGCACACCAGACTGTATCTCACGGCACACTAATGTGCCGCGGCACAGTGGTTGAAGAACAGTGCATTAATGTATCAATGCAGATTATGCAAATTATATGATGACATATGAACCCCCCAACCTCTGGGGTAACCCGAGCCTAGTAGTCTTAAGAAATTCTTCATTTGATTCAAGCAACCTCATTATTGATTTTTCAAAGCTATATTAATTTATTACATATTTTTAGGTATTACTCATATAAAAAATCTTCACACTTGACAAATCAAGCCTCCCTGTGCTTGGGGCCCTGGTACAACATCCCCAGTTACCCCACTATTTCGACGCCTCTGCCCAAACCGAAAGAGGAACAATTTGGGGGAAATGGGGATGTGACCAGAAATTATGCAAGTATATTTACAGTATGGGGCTTCACGGTGGTAGAGGGGTTAGTGTGTCTACCTCACAATACAAAGGTCCTGCAGTCCTGGGTTCAAATCCAGGCTCGGGATCTTTCTGTGTGGATTTTGCATGTTCTCCCCGTGAGTGCGTGGGTTCCCGCCGGGTACTCCGGCTTCCTCCCACTTCCATACATGCACCTGGGGATAGGTTGATTGGCAACACTAAATTGGCCCTAGTGTGTGAATGTTGTCTGTCTATCTGTGTTGGCCCTGCGATGAGGTGGCGACTTGTCCAGGGTGTACCCCGCCTTCCGCCCGATTGTAGCTGAGATAGGCGCCAACGCGGAATAAGCGGTAGAAAATGGACGGATGGATTTACAGTATGATTTGTGTCCAAAAAGAACCAGGTCCATCACCCCCATTATTGACTTTTTACTTTTTTAAATTGATCTAAACTCTGTACACTGCTGCTGGAATTTTAATTTTCCTAAAGGAACTCTTCTGAAAGAATCAATAAAGTACTATCTATCCATCTATCTATCTATCTATCTATCTATCTATCTATCTATCTATCTATCTATCTATCTATCTATCTATCTATCTATCTATCTATCTATCTATCTATCTATTATCAAGTAAGAGCATGCCTCGTTTCCACCTTGCTCGATTTGTCTGAATGTCTATAAAAATATTTCTTGGCTTAGGATAAAAATCAGGTGGGAGTGTAGAAACTCAAGATTTTTTTTTTGTTACGCACACATGAAAACATGCATGCACATAAACACACAACATGAATTATGTATCAATGTTATCCCTGTAGGCAAAAAGCCCCTTACAGTAAACATGACCACTGCGCCAATATATCATGACACACACGCACACACACACACAAACGCACACACACTTTAAAACCAACGGCACAAGGCCCCAGACGACAATTTTGCAGAATGCCAAACACAACATCATCAATAATACATTTTGACCACTCGCATGCTCCTTAGGAACTAGTTGTGAATGCTTAAAGCAAACGTGGGTCAAATGTTCCTCTTAAGTTATTTCAGTCTAATTCTTTGATTTTATTCTTTGTTTTTTCCTCCTGCTTTAGTTTAAGAAGACATCTGTTTTCTCCTCTCATTGTTCTAGAAAGCTGTTCTCTAATGCCCACCTCGATTGTACATGACTGAAAAATGTCTCCACCTTAACTATTAGACCTCGTCTGTCACATTAAAGATGCATAACAGTCAAAAGTGATAATTGTAACAACAACAAAACATGCTGGGAAACACTTGCTTCACAGACTTGCCGGCTCCTCTCAATGTAGCAGATTAGTATCGGAAATTGCTTGTCTATCGACATTCCGAAAATACAAAACCTCTCAAATTGCGTATGTTAATATCTTGTAGCTTTTGCCTGAATAAAAGGATGACGAGGAAATGGTCGATCAAAAATCACTTTATTGAAACAAGCAATAACACTTGTCTCAACGTGCACACAAAACGGTTCACCCCGTCTGTTTTCCCCACTCTCAGTCCGCTCACCAGTCATGATGCATTTATGGACTCGTAGACTGTCGGAAAACATAACTTTTCAAGCGGGAACAAACAAAAATGAACAGATATTTGCAAAAATGCAGATTTTTTTTTATGACCTTTTTCTAATATCGATATATTTTTAGGCCATATCGCGATACACGATATATATCTCGATATTTTGCTTTAGCCTTGAACGAACACTTGATGCTTATAATCACAGCTGCATGTTTCAAAACATGCCACAGAATCTAACATGATCACCCACAACACACCCACTAATAGCACACACAATTTTATAGTTTGCACATGCTGTTTAGCGCGTGTTATTAGGATCTCAGTAGATCAGGCCCTAAGAGTTCAGGTCATTATGTGTGAGTGGTTGTCAGTTGCATTTTAAACAATGTTATTATTCAGATTTTCGATGGGCTGCCCATCGACTCAAGTCTGGAATTCCTGATTGCAACACTATTCCCTAAAGTAAATAGAAAATAAATGTTGCATGTTGTATATTTAGGTGATTATATTCATAGAATACGGCCTGCAGAGAATAAAAAGGGGGTCATGTAGGAGGGAGATTTACATTCCATTAGTAAAGAAAAAGCAAGCGATGCTGAACTCCCACAAGGATGTTTGATTGTGTTCTCCCTAAATGTAAATCATAAAATTAAAACATTTATCATATCTTGGTAAATGCCGACAAAAAAATATGAACAATATTTCTACCTGTCATTGCATGATTCATGCAACATGCACTGTTCCATCTGGAGGAAAAGAAAAAGGAAAACATGGCCAGAATAACAATATGTTATCATCAGTCATATAAATATCCTATAGTATCTTCTAGAGTTGGTGTTGAACTGATCCCCTAAATATGTCTTCAAAACAAACTTGGAAATGCTCTTGCTTTCTCTAAACAACGATTGCAGTGTTCTTGTACACCTGGAATACTTAATGTGTGAAAAGTGACTTGAAATCCTATTTCATTGAAAAATCAGGCTACATTGACTACAGTACATGCAATCACTCACCGTAACATTAACACTACAATCTAATGGCATCCCATCAAATGCTGAAACAGAAATGATGTTTTTAAAAGAAACAATGCTCAGATTGAATTTACTATGTGAGAAATTAGATAAATGAAAATGATCAAAATATTATCAAATATTAACACAGTTCTCATCTACACTGAGAAATGCACTCTAAGTATTGTTGTGGACATTGCTGAGCAGCGTTAGCAATAACAGCAATATTGTTTTATAGTCACCGGTAATCTAAATATTTACCTTTACAAGCCTATTTGTCATGATCCGCCTCCCGGATCATACATAGTTTTTGTTCTTGAGTCATTTTGTGTGTTTTCTGATTATTTTTGGACTCTTCCGATCCCTAGTTTGTGCACTTCCTTGTTTGTTCGGTTACCATAGGTTTCTTATTTGTTCCACCTGCTCTGCTTTTGTCACACACCTGTGTTTTGATTGTTACTTTAGTATTTAAGCCGGCCTTCGACCTCAGTTCGTTCTTGGTTCGTTGGCACCTTGTATGTCTTTACTATTGCTAAGTCTCGCCTTAGCTTCGCTTGCGCTCAGCACATTACTTTGGACTCTTTGGACTCGATGCTAGTTAGCATTAGCTTCCCGTGCGCAGGCACGCCTTTTCTTTTTGTCAGTTTTGTACCAGTGTCTTCATTTTTTGTATTAAACCAAGCTCCTACCTGCAATTCCTGCTCGTCCTGGTCCTCGTGCATCTTGGGGTGACTCAACACGCATCACAATGCTCTTCCAACGTGACAATGTGACTGTTATAACAGTGAAACATCGACGTGGTATTGCAACATCTCAAGAGAAACAAAGTGTTTTTGTTTTTTTTCTTAATTCTGACCTTACGACGTCAACAACACTCAGCACTGCTCAGTTCGAATACCGTACATAATGGCTAAATTAAGTTTCAAAGTGGAATTTTATTTTTTACATGTTTTCACACTTTGTTTGTGTAAAAGTGGAATCATTTGTGACTCAAACTTGGATTCAATTTGATGCACATTTTGGAAACTTATAGCTGGGTATTGTGGCCAAACAGCTATTTTTTTGTTTCATCCGTGTCAGGCATGGACATGGATTTTGTGTGCTCCTTCGACGCAGAGGGATTACAGGCGTGAATTCAGGTACATGATATTTATTAAATAAACA